>NC_087349.1:40043496-40346527 GCF_030014295.1 Loxodonta africana
TTTGTGATTGTCTAATTTCACTCAGCATGTCTTCCAGCTCCATCATGTTGTGGCATGTATCAAGACTTCATTTCTCCTATGAGTAATATTCCATTGTTTGTGTGCACCACATTTTGTTTATCTAATCATCTGTATATTGGCATTTAGGTTGTTTCTACCTTTTGGCTATTGTGAATAGTGCTGCAGGTAAACACTGGGGTATAAATCTCTGTTTGAATCTCTGCTTTCAAGTCTTTTGGGTATATGCCTAGGAGTGGAATTGCTGAGTCACATGGTACTTCTATTTTTAGTTTTTTGAGGAACCACCATACTTTTTAACTCACACTTTTTTCTTACCCATTTACATATTTTCTTTGATCTCTACTCAGATCTGGGAAAATGAAATACTCCATTCGGCAAGTTATAAAAGTGAGAAACATGAGTTTATCAGCTGTCTTTTTTCAATGAATAAAAAGTATTCATAATTTTATAACCTAACTATATTAAACATAGAAAGATAATTTCAAGATAGTAATAAAAACAAGGGATAGTAAATTTAACCTTAAATTGTCCTCTTCCAACAGTTGGCCATTTTTCAAATCAGTATTTTTAACATAAAGAGTCGTATTTATAAGTAATATGCTTTAAATTCATTTAGTAAATACAATGATCAAAAGTTACAGCTTTCGTTTGCCACATTTTTCTAAAGTACAGCTTAACTCATTTTAAATTCTTCCTAATGTATAATTCTGAACATAATACTGGAAATTGAAATTATGTCATGTTGTTTGGGCTCAGAAATTATAATGCAACATCAACAAAAATGTCTGAAGTTGTGAAGCAGTGAATTAAAGTACTGTTCACGAAGAGACAATAGGAAACTTAAAAGATCAGTTATGTCGGTAGGGGGTAAATTGTCCTTGAAAGAAATAAAGGAAGCATAAAGAGGAATTTATAATGTATCTCTTGGGTTCAGCAATATTAATTTGTCTTAACCATCTTTGAAGTCCAGACCACAGTGATACCTTCCTAGGTGCATTTTAATTACAGCGGTGCGGTCTCAGTTAGCTACCCAGGATTCAGCAGAGAGCAAACCACTATCGCAAAAGCATTTGTCACAGAATATACTACAATCCGAAATTAATAAGTTAGCGCCCATATGAGAACATAAGGAAGAGCATTTGAAAAAAATTAGAAAATTATTTCAATTATGGTTCACAGTACCCTCCATGATTTGTAATGGATAGCATTAGAAGAAAACATTTTATTTTATGAGAAGAAATGAGGAAGTATTTTTCCATTAATGTCTTAACTGCAGAAATTTTATATCAATATAAGGTTTTCAACAAGCTGGGTTTTGTGTGTTTTTCACCCCCCAAAGTCCCATCTTTTTCATCAGTTTAAGTATTGAATCATCCTCACTTGTAGATAAGCCATCTGCTAGATGCAATAATTTTAGGAACAATGTCCCAAAACAGCTTCCCATAGATAGATGCTGGCAGCTCTGGCATTTGGGAACATAATCCTTTTAAATTGAAATCTGCCCTCATAGGTACAGGTTTCCAGATCTTCGCAGCATCATGAGTTCTTCAGATTTGTAGTGAAGGTCAAATTAGAGAAAAGGACGTTTACACTCTAGTTTAGCTGAATTTCTTTCTCAATTGTGACATTAAAACTTCAAAGTCCAAATAATCAAGACGATTCTGAAATTCTTAATAAAAACTAACTTTCATCTTTTGGAAACTATATGGGTAGCACCTATGATTGACGAGGAAATGAATGAGCATATATTCCCTAATTCATAGACAGTTATCCATCTTCTCCAGGCTTATATTTTGCCTTTCAAGCTGATCGCCCCACCTGCTCTCCTGCAATGCACATTTAAAGGACTGAATAATTTTTTTAAAACTTAGTGCCATGGACAAAGCAGCGTTGTATAGAAAAGAAAAACCCTGACTCCAACATCTGCCTTTGAACCTTTGTTCTTTTCCTAAATACTCATGTGATATTGGAAAAGTCAATTTGTGCAAAGTGAAGCTAGTAGCTTAAAAGATCTCTAAGATGTTGGGTTAAGATGATTTACTACTAAAGATATTATGGTTCACTTCTTTATTATCTTTATCACATCAGATGAGATAATACAAATATCTAAATCCAAATGATTTATCCACAGAGTTAACATTTGACCATCTGAATGGATTTAGTCTAAATTTAGTATATTTAAGGTGATAAACCAAACAGAAATATATACTGTATCCAAATTCTTCAGGCAGAGGTTTACTAAAAGAATATGAATACTTTTGGACCCAGGACTAATCAAATTTCGTTTACTATATCCTTCCTCAAAACCTCCTTTATTTTAAGGAAGTCTGAAATACATGTAGCAAAACATGATATCTATGATCAAGGTGTGTCTGTGCATAAAAAATCTTTACTCTGAATATTTTAATTTTTGTTTAAAAATGTTGAAGAAAAGACTCATCTACAAGCAAAGATAGCACTTAAGGATTGGGAAATTCTCACTGATCTTTATTCTGGGCTCATAGCGGAATTATTTTATTTAGTCACAACGCAAATCATGCAAAAGAGAAGGTTTTCAATTGTTATAAAAGAATATTAACTAAAACATTTATGGAATTATTCTGTATATCCTCTTTATGTCTTTAAATCCTTATATTGCTGTTAGGTGCCATTGAGTCGATTCCGACTTACAGCGACCCTATGTGCAACAGAATGAAACACTTGCCCATCCTGCGCTATGCTTGAGCCCATTGTTGCCGCCACTGTGTCAATCCACCTCCCTGAGGGTCTTCCTTATAGTAAGAATAAATTATATTGATAATATGACAGCATATATATGAAATGGATTTTAGCAAGCCCAAATGTCATTACTTCAAATGCAATCATGGGAGAATGTCATCTAACTTTGATTTTCCTAATTATGAATTGACTATATTTAAAAGTGTTTTGCCAATTGTTTAGTCTACAGAAATATGAAAGCAATTGGTATCTGACAAAATCATTAAATTTTGTGTAAAAGATGGCTTCTTGAGCATTTATTTTCTCAGAATATCATCAAGCATTCTCATGTTTATATAACACACATCAACATTCTTTTCATAAATAACCTTTAACCTAATACATATATCACATATATAAAGTATATTTTAGTTTTTAAGTTTTAGCCCTTTGAGTTTTTATTAGCTACTAATATCTTACTTACAATTAAAAATCTAGAATGTCTAAACAGATAATATGAAATCCTTTACAGAATTGTTGAAAAAAAAATCTTGTAGGATACTTTCCTACTCTTCCTGCTTTACGCTCATATCTAGACATTTTGCCCTTTTGCAAGTGCTTTAAAGAATATCTCTTAGCCCCTCTCTGCTTTCTCGCTCACTTAGCACTCTTGGAAAGATTGGGAAAAACTGAGTATATGTGGATTGGTTTTTTTCTCTTTCTTTTAGAGAATCTGTACTCAGGACACTGGCATTGTGTCCTCATCCATGAGGTAAGCTTGCATGAGAGGCTTTCTATCTGAAAAGTGAAAAACATACAGTATTGGGTGGGTATTTCAACCATTATAATAAAAATTCTATATGGTCTAATAAAGTAGATGCGTTGGTTTACATTTGCATTACTCCTGCATCTTCTTTCTCAGTTAGTTTGGACCTCAGAAAACTACCAAAATGTCATTAAAAAAGCAGTAAAGGTAAACATTTCGAAGAAGGTAAGGATCAGATAAAGAAAAAAAAAAGGATGCAGAATTGACTAATTTCAGGTACAACTAATCAGTTACTCAAAAAAGGTCAAGTTCCTTTCAAAATAATCATTACACCATTACCACTACCATTTAGGTCACATTTCTTTGAGAATTTCAAAATGCCCACCATATGCTCGTTAATTATTAATCTTTACAACATATTTATTAGGTCATAATGAATGTTGGAGGAAAATAGGAAAAGAGTTAAAAACATTTAGAAAATAGAGAAAAGATCATCCATGTAAGCTAAAAATTATTGATTCTTATTATGTGCCTGACCATGCTACATGCTTTCATATGTATAATTTATTTAAGAAATTATAATCATAAATCTCATCTGAAGTTTCTTAAGAACACTGATTTTATTATTTTAGGGATATGTTAAAATTAATAACACATAATTTTTAAAAGATATGGTTGAAAATAAAAAGGTAAAGTAGATGTGAATTTATGTTCAAAGAAAATATCAATATTCACATAAAAATTATAACAAAATTTATTTACCTATCTCAAGAAAACTCAAAACCACTCAGTAAAATTACATCCCTGGAAATTCAAAATCATTTGATAACATGTATCTTTTTTAATAAATAACATTAAAATACTAATAATTTTCACAAGGTACCTAGTTTCCAAAGGTAGATTTCCCAGTTAACCACATCTGCTACTGTTCATGTCTCTGTGTATTCCTTTCCACTTAAATCTACCCTGGCCCTGTCACCTGCTTTTAACCAATAAAACACAGTGAACTGAGGTCATAAAAAGACTTGCAGCTTTTAACCAGGTGTCTGGAAATATTTGATGTTGAGATACACCCTCTCAGAACCTTATCAAAATTCTGTGTCAAGCTCAAGCCACATAGAAAGGTCACATGTAAGCACTTTAGTCGATACTCCAGGCTGAGATCAGAGCCAAGAGCCAATATTAGCTAAGAGCCACATGAGTGATACATTTTGGACATCTAGAACTATGGCTGCTAACCCAAAGGTCAGCAGTTCAAATCCACCAGGCACTCCTTGGAAACACTATGGAGCAGTTCTACTCTGTCCTATAGTGTAGCTATGAGTCGGAATCAACTTGACGGCAACTGGTTTTGTTTTGGTTTTATTTGTTATGGAGCAGAATTGGAAAAGAAATTGTAACCTAGACCCAAAATCCAAACTAAACCCACTGCCATTGAGTCTATTCCGACTCATAGCGACCTCATTGGGTTTCTGAGACTGTAAATCTCTGTGAAAGCAAACTGTCCTATCTTTCTCCCACGGAGCCACTAGTGGTCTTTTGACAAAAGTACAAAGGTAATTCTATGCATCGATGATTGTCCTTTCAACAAAAAAAGTCTGGAGCACTTGAATATCCATAAAAAACCAAACCAAACCCACTGCCTTAGAGTCGATTCCAACTCATAGTGACCCTATATCCATAGGCAGGGGAAAAAAAAAAATGTGTCATGGACCTAAAATGAAAACTCAAAACTACAAAACTTTTAGGAGAAAACATAAGAGAAAACTTTTTTGACCTTGAGTTCGACTAAGAGGTTTTAGGTACAACACCAAAAACACAATCCATTAAAAAATAAATAAATAAAATTGGTAAATTAGACTTCATTGAAATTAAAAACGTGTACCCTGCTAAAGAAATTGTTAAGAAAATAAAAATACAAGCCACAGACTGGAGAAAATATTTTCAAATAATATATTCAACAAAGAATATATAAAAACCTCTAACCTTAGTAATGAGGAAACAAACCAATTTAAAAACATGCAAAATTTGACCAGACACTTCACCAAAGGTATACAGTTGGCAAATAAAAACATGCAAAGATTTTCAATATAATTAGTCATTAGAGAAATGTAAATTAAAAGCACAATGAGATACCACTTCGCTCTTACTGGAACAGCTAAACAAACAAAACACCTGACAATTCAACGGGCTAGCAAGGATATGTAGGCACTGGAAACTGTCCTATATTGTTGTTGGGAATGCAGAACGGAACATCCATTTTGGAAAGCAGTTTGGCAATTTCTTATAGAGTTAAATACACACTTCCTGTATGATCCAGCAGTCCCACTGTACAAAATAACCCAAGATAAATGAAATCTTATGTTTTAGAGGCTTTATTCATAATCGCCAAATCTGGAAACAATGCAAATATTCTTCAACTGGTGAACAAATGAGCAAACTGTGGTGCACCCAAACAATGGGATTGTGCCAGCAATGAAGAAGAACAATTGATACATGCAACAACATGGATGAATCAGAATCATAAAGCCGCTGAATGATTTCATTTACGCCTTTGTTGCCAGGGTTGGGTGGTATGAGAGCAATGGATTACAAAGGGGCAGCATGAAGGAGTATTTGGGGAGATGTACTACTCTGTATCTTGATTGCCATAATACTTATGCAACTATATTCATTTGTCCGAACTCATAGAACTATATATGAAAGGGAGTGAATTTTACTGTATGCAAATAAAATATGACTAAAACTCATGCAAAAACTCAATGATTAAAACACATTTGATCAAAAAAAAGGGGCAGGAGGAGGGATTTCTTGCTTTTCCAAATGAAATCAGGTCTCAGCCTAGAGGTAAAGGAAATATAAAATCAAGAATCACTAGCATTCATCTGGCTATTACTCTTTACTGGCATACCACTAAGATCAATTTATACTAATGATACTTAGACAAACTTTATGTTTCTCCTTCATGGGCTTGCCGTAAGCTGTCAAACATTCTGGACAGGCATTTAAGAATTTTGAACCCAGTACGGGAATAATTTCCAATTATCACAGTACCTGCAGACTGAATAGTATAGACAAGTGACTGCAACAAGTAGGGAAAGAATATGAACCTTGGCATCCCAGACACCATAGTTCATCTCTGATAGTAATAACTGATATTTACTGGGATTACATTATGTGCCAGGCACATTTTAAAAACAACACCAAGAGGTAGGTATATTATTACAACCCTCATGTTACAGACGTAGAAACTAAGGCTCTGAAAGATGAAGTGCATTTCAAAGGTCACAAAGTTAGTGGTTGTGGAAGTTTTCTGTCTCTTAAGGTCTCCATTCTTAACCACTGAACTGTACTAGTATTTCAAAGAAAGTTTTGGATTGAGAAAGAGGCTTTAAAATATTTAGGGGCTCTCAGTTATTTTTCACTTTCTCATTCTTCTCCATTTACATGAATAATTCATTACCCACCCACCCCCACCTGCTGTTGAAGCCAAAAACTTAGGGAATCATACATGATTCTTTCGTTTTTACTGATCTCCCAATGAATGGGCCAGTTTCTCATAAAGATTTCATCTCAAAAATATATGTTGAATTTTTGCACTTTGTTCCATCTCCACTAGAGCATCTAAGCCAAGATACTATTATCATATCTCCATTAGAGCATCTGAGCCAAGTCGCCTGAAAAACTGCAACCAGCTCTTAGCTGGTTTTCCTGAGTCCACTGCTATTGTCCAAAATATGTGAGCCAAATCAAATCACTTCTTTGGTCAAACACTCCAGTGGCTTCCCACTGCTTTTATTCTAAAATCCAAAATTCTTGACTTATAAGGTCCGTTATGAGGTTGCCTTGTCTTCCTCTCCAATTTACAGCATGCTACACCCTGTATACTGCTCTAATGATACCGCACTCAAATTGCCTTCCTTTACACACCTTGAGCATTTCTTGCCTCCAGATTCTTTCTCTTTCTCTTCGTCTTCTTTGATTACTCTTTGCCCTGTCATCCTAGTAATTAAGCCCTTCTCATATTTCAAGTACAATGTCACTTCTTCAGCGAGGCCTTCACTGACCTTGATAGCAACACGTGTACACCCGTATCAGTCACTATTTCATTCCCTATGTGAGTCTTTTAACAACAATCAAAACAATGGGTTTTTATTTGTTTCCATTTCATGTTTGTCCATTTTTCATTCTAGAATGTAAGTCCCAGGATTGCAGGAACCAGGTGTGCTCTGTACAGCAGTGAACGCCCTGAGTCTACCACAATTCTGGATTCAGACCAAAACCAAACCCGATGCTGTCTAGTCCACTGCAACACATAGAAACCTTATAAGACAGAGTAGAACTGCCTCATAGGGTTTCCAAGGTAGACTGCCACATCTTTGTCCTGCAGAGTGGCCGGTGGGTTTGAACTGCCAACCTTTTGGTTAGCAGCCCAGTGCTTAACCACTGCACTACTAGAGCTCCTTGAACTCAGACAGATACCAATAAAAATTAGTTAAGATAAAAAATAAAAGCTACAATTACTTATTCACCTTGACTCTCAGAGTGCTTTAACCATACTCTTTCAAGCCTTTTATTTTATTTTTGACCCAGAATCCATATCATGGGTGACCCAAGTGAATTATCTATATTCCCACATTATTCTATGATAGTAAAGGAATACATAATCTTTTTTCTCATGATCTACTGCCTTATCTGTTAAGCCAACCTGCTTCCCTCGATCTATGTGGAGCTGTTAGAGCTCAAAGGCCAGGCTGACAGGATAACGAGCAAGGGAAGCCCCTTTTAATATGGAATAAAGCCCTCAGATGACTGTTCTTGTAAGGACCTAATTTAAAACTGAACATTTTTGAATTAAAACCTTTAAAATATAATTGAAATATAAAAACCGCCACAACTATTTTAACCATGAACTCCTTCTGATTTCAATAAAACATCCCCATTAGAGTTCAGAGGGGGATAGTTGTGGCAGAGGAGAGCAGTACATACAAATATCTAAATACGAGGGATGTAGATTTTTAACTTGATTTTCTGCCTTACAACAATGCTAATATTTTATTGTTTTAGAGTTTATTTTAAATGATCCTTGAAGTCTCTAAGTGCCACATTAAGAACTTCGTGCCTTGAGTGGTTGTAACAGCAGAACTAGAAATAAATTTCTGAAGATATTTCAGAAACCCCTCCAGCTTTTACTCTATTATTGTTACTAATATACTACTTAGAATAGTTTTACTACTCAGCTGGGAGTGTAAGGAAATTGAAAACAATATGCATGTCTTATGTGCTAAGTGAACTGCAATAAACCATGCTACAAAGCCTGACCACCCTAGTAAATCAGATGTTAATGGGTTTTCCTATTTATTAACATTATAAAATTGCCTCTAAATGGTTCTTTCAGTTTGAGAATGGAAGATAACTTCCCCCCCTTTCTACATCATGGAAAAATACATGCATTTTTCAAATACAAACAGCTAAAATTGCCAGGACTACTTAGAGGGCTCTTTTTTTTTTTTCTTTTTAAATCACGTTCTCTTCAATTTCTTCACTCAAATATAATTATATTAATAATTTTTAAATTTTACATATATATATATATATGCCTAAGAGCTAGTTTGTAGAGATGTTTTGGACAGCTGTTCACACTGGTAAAGCTTAAGACATTTGTTTTTGTTGTTGTTGTTCTTTTTTTTTTTTTTGCTACTTGTCGCTGTTCATGCATGGCTGTTTAGGCACACACAGAGCAAACTAGGTTTCACTACCATAGACCTTAGCTATAGCCTCAGCGAACTATCTTATAAAATTATTCTGTTTATTAGAAGGGGACATAGTGAATAGGGATTTTTCAAAGAATCATTGATGGGAAAAAATTCAAAACACATGTCATATCTAGTGGGCCTACAATCAGATAGACTGTTAGAGCTCATTAAAAATTTAACATAATTACTGAAATTTTAAAATATAAGTGCTTAAATTGTAAAATGTCTAAGATTACACATGCATATTTTTATTAAATTGAGAAGCTATTTTATGACAAATAACTTTTTGTGTGTTCTTGAAGTTTGATGATGTAAGCATTGATACGAAGTTATAAGGAGAATATTTTATGAGTTTTAAGATGCTTCTTTCTACTCCTTTTCTCCTTAGCATAATTGTTGATACCAATGACAAAAATCTAAAATTCTACCATCCCACAAACTGATCACAACTTCATTTTTTAATGTCCCTTGCTCTTTTCAAACTGCTTCTTGATTCCTTCAGTTCTTCCTATGTTTGATCTCTGACTTTTTGCTCCCTATCCAACAACATCCTCCTGAATTTACTTATTTCCTGTTCACTTGTATTCAACAACTCACTATTTCAATCACGTTCTTCCCTCTATTTTAGATTCCCTAGTCCTCTTTCTGGAAACCCTGGTGACATAGTAGTTAAGCGATACGGCTGCTAACCAAAAGGTCCGCAATTCGAATCCACCAGGCGCTCCTTGGAAACTCTACGGGGCAGTTCTACTCTGCCCTATAGGGTCGCCATGAGTCAGAATCGACTCGACGGTAGTGGGTTTTTTGGGTTTTAGTCCTCTTTCTTTTCAGGCTACTCCAACCCTGGCTTAGTCCCATAACCTTCTTCTCTTTTGGTGATCAAGCCCCACTGGATAAAATCATATCACCCTCAGGACTGTTGAAGTTAGTTAAATATTCATAATCATTTATATCCGCTAGGCAGAGTCCCTATGTTGTACAAAAGGTTAAATGATTGACTACTAGCCAAAAGGTTGGCAGTTCAAACACACCTAAAAGATACCTCAGATGACAGGCCTGGAAACATGTTTCTGGTAGGTCAGAGCCTTGGAAACCCTGTGGAACCATTCTAGTCTGCACATATGGGGTGGCCATGAGTCAGAACTGACTTGACAGCAACTAACAACAACAATATCAGCTAGATAACATTGCAAAGTAAATTCTTTCATTCATTTATTCATTAACTCACCACTAACTCACTCAGAATTTTGGTCAGTAAACCTTCATTGATTCACAACCGTGGGCTAAGCACTGGTATATTATCACAGTAAATAAAATTAAGTCACTGTTCACATATATACATTTTTTTCCTCAGACAAATACACAATAATTCCAGGATTTGGGAGCTTCTAAGGAGAAAAGCTAAACAGGGCAAGGAAACAGAGAGTGATTGGGTGGAGTATCAGGAAAAGACTCTCTCATAAGCTGAAATTGTAGAGCTCATAAGGAAGTGTGTGAGAAAGGCAAGTATAGATATTAGGGGAAGAGTTTTCCAGGCAGAAGGAACAGTAAATGCTTCTATCATACCTGTGTAATTGCTTTCGAGAGATTGTCAATGAACATAGTTATAGAAGAGCAGAGGCTCTTGAGTTCCACTTCGTATGTTGGATCCTAACAGCATCACTTGCAAACTGTATGTCCTTGAACAAGTTAATTAATTTTGTCCTTATTTGTAAAATTACAATTTATATTCGTGTCTACCTCTTGAAGAAGATAGTAATTGTGAGAGTTAAATCAGCTAATGGATGTAAAGCACTTAGACTTAAACAGGTTCCTGAAACACAGCAGGCACTCAATATCCTTTAGCTCCTAAACCCACTGATATAATTCAGTCTTATCAAAGTGGACTTTTTTGTATGTCTTTTGTCCTTCTTCATTTCTATGATAACAGTTTCTTGGCTTTCTTCTTTTTGAACCACTACATAGATTTTCTTCCCTTAAATTTATTTACAAATAATCCACCAGCCCCCAAATTCTTTCAGAATATATTACTTTAGTTTACATAGTTACCCAAAAAGCTTTGTATCCTCAGCACTCTTCTCTATCTGCTCTCACAGGATCAGTCATCTTATTCAGTCTTGTTCTGGTGGTAAAATACATACTGATTACATGCTTATGCTTCTTAAAATTACATCTCTAGCTCAGACCACTTATCCTGAGCCATAGACTCCTCTATCCAACTGCTAAATTGACGTCTCCATTTGGACCTGCATTTAATAGACACCACAACTCTAATACGGATAAACAATTACTTATTCCCCACCCCTTCCTTATATCTACTCCAGATTTTAAGACTTCCCTATCCCAGTAAATGCTTTACCCATTTTTAATAAGGCCAAAACTCTTGGAATCACCCTTGATTCTTCTCTTTCTACACACCTCACACCCAAAGCATCAACAAGCCTCCTTAAGCTTTACCTCCAAATACATGCCAAATTTAACTCAAATTCCTATTGCTATAATCATAGGCCCGAACTACTGCAATGGCCTCTATATGACTTTTTTGTCTCTATCTTCAGTTCTTCAACACAACTCCTTCTCCATACAACCAGAAAAAATAATTTCTTTAAATCAGAAATCTTACCATAACACTCTACATTTTAAAGAGCTCTTGAGTGGCTCTCCATTGTCACTGGAATAAAATGCAAACTTTTTACTACAGACTACAAAGATTGCAATATTTGACTCCTGCCTAAATGTCTAAGTTTACAGTAAACTCATCCACTGTGTCCAGCCACAACGATTTTTATTTTATCCCTTGAAGACATTAACTTTGCCTTTACCTCACGACCATTTTATTTATTTTTCCTTCTACTTGGAGCAATCTATCCCTGGATCTGATATGGCTGCTTCTTCTTACCCTTGATGTCTCAGATCACATGACATCTCCTCAGAGAGCCTTCTTGGACCTCCTCATGAAGGCAGTCAACTCCATGACCAAGTATGTACTTACCACAAGATTATATAGAGCAGTAGTTAAGGGCATGGGCTCTGTTCTGATTTTCAGACTCAAATTTGAATTCTGCTATTTACTGACTAGCTTCCAACTCACAACTTACTTAACATTTCTGCATCATCTTCCTCATATGAAAAAATGATAGTAATAAAACCTCATACATTTCTTTGGCAGGACAAATGAATTAACCAATGTAAATAAGAGGATACGACACATTAAAAATGTTTGATAATAATCTTCAATGTTGTTATTATTCTAAGACCATCATACGATTCCTAGTAGTACCTAATATTTACCCATTTTAGTATGCCTCCTTCCCCACCAAAGCAGTCTGTCTTCTCCATATATATACTTCAAGTACTTATTCAAAAACATCAATTAATATATGTTCACTGATTGACTTAGTAAACTTAAAGAAACAAACCAGAAGATGACAAACTTCAAGAAAAGGGGGCACTTTCCTCTTCTTTCAGTCTGTTGATAAGTATCCATACAGAAAAAAAAAAAAAAAGTGTATGTGTATAATGTCCACATAAAACTAAAAAAGCATGTCTTGATGATCATTACTTAAAAAAAAAAAACCTATACTTTTAATAGCTTATGAAAATTATGTCTTTAGGTCATTGATAATAGAATAATATATTCAGCATATTTAATTTTAAAAGAAGAAAAGCTGTAAGATATTTTGAACAACAATGAGTTTTTTAAAAAATTTCAGTGTTTAGGAAATGTTTCATTTATTTGGAAGATTCATTTATGTGGGAAAATTCACTTTTGTGGAAACTTGTACTTTATTATCTTATTCCAAACAAAAACAGATAAAGTAGGTGTTAAGTATTTTATTTTGCCTATTTTGTGCCCTTAATCACACATATATATCTATATGTGCATGTGTGCATACACGTATAGATAGCTATTAGTAAATATGCAATTCCAAACACTTTGGTTTTAAACACAAGAAATTTGATTTTGTATTTGCAAAGCAGAATAAAGTTAAAATTCTACTTACATTCCAGTGATAGTCATTACAGTTTAATGAAAATGCAAATAAGCTAACAGCTTAGATGAATAATACATGTCTTTATATGCTGTATGTACTAAAAAAAAAATCCCTCAGATAAATGAGTTATACATTTTAGCTCAATTTCAGCATTTGGTGGTACAGTATACACTTTATGGGATATAAAATTTGGTTATTGTCTCATACCAGTTGAAAGGCCAGACTTATAAATAAATTATGAACATAAAATAATTATTGTTAGTAGCTGTTTCAGAATACCTTATACATTATTTGATTCACATAAGAGAATTTTAACATTGTCATTATTAATAGGGTATAAACTCAGGTACACAAAACTCTCACTTTTCTTCAAATACTTTTTTTTTTCTTTTCTGTCAAATTCATAGTTCATTTTAAATTTTTGAACTTGTACCTTTACTATGAAGCAAAAAAAAAAAATGAGGAAGGTACTCACAATAGCAAAAAGATGGAAACAACCTAAGTGCCCATCAACAGATGAATGGATGAACAAGCTGTGGTACATACACACAATAGAATACTATGCAACAATAAAGAACAATGTTGAATTTGTGAAACCTCTTACAACATGAATGAATCTGGAGGACATTACACTGAGTGAAATAAGTCAATCACAAAAGACAAATACTGTATGAGACAGCTATTAAACAAAAACTCAAGAAAAGATTTCCACACAGAAAAAATCTTGGAGGGTTATGAGGTAGGGGAAGGGTGGGGAGGGAAAAAACACTAACTAGATAGTAGATAAGTAGTAACTTTGGTGAAGGGAAAGGCTGTACAATTTAACCAAAGCAAAGTCATAAATGCTTCATAGACACATTCAAACCCTTAGAGACCGAATGACCGGGTTGAGGGCTAGGGGCCATGGCCTCAGGGGACATCTAGCTCAATTGGTACAACAGTTTATAAAGAAAATGTCTGTATCCTACTTTGGTGAGTAGCATCTGGGGTCTTAAAACCCAGTGAGCAGCCATTTAAGATACATCTACTGGTCCCATCCTGTCGGGAGAAAAGGAGAATGAAGAAAATCAAAGACACATGGGAAATGTGTCTTTAGTCTAAAGGACTAAATTAATTAGTCTAAAGGACCAATGGACCACACGTACCACAGCCTCCACCACCCTAAACCCAGAACAACTAAATGGTGTCTGGTTACCACCATCAACCACTCTAACGGATCACAATAGAGGGTTCCGGACAGAGCAGGAGAAAAATATAGAACAAAATTCAAATTCATACACACACACGCACAATGTCCAGACTTGCTGGTCTGACAGACTGGAGAAACCCCGAAAGTATGGCCCCCAGCACCCTTTGAACTCAGAACTGAAGTCACTCCTGGAGTTTACCCTTCAGTTGAAGATTAGATAAGTCTATAAAAAAAAAAAAAAAATGACATACGTGAAGAACATGCTTCTTAGTTCAATCAGGTATACAAGACTAAATGGGCACACCAGCCCAAAAGCAAAGACGAGAAGGCAGGAAGGGGTGGGAAAACTGGATGAATGGAAGTGGGGAACTCGGGGTGGAGAAGAGTGTTGACACATTGTGGGGTTGGCTACCAATGTCACGAAACAACTTGCATATGAATTGTTTAATGAGAAACTAATTTGCTTTATAAACTTTCACCTAAAGCACAATTTAAAAAAAAAAAAAAGGAGTTAATCAGTAAATGGATAAATTTTTTTTCTTTTAAACATAACTTTGAAAAATTTCTTGACTTAAATATTAAAATTAGCTTTTGACTTCATATAAACCCTTGAGGTTTTATACTATTAAAATCAGCGGAGAGAGGTAGAAATGTTAATTTTCAACTTGGTTTTCTTTTATAGTCCCTGCTTTAATTAGGGAAAGTCAGTGTCCACCTTCTTTAGGATTGGAAACACGTGTTAAATCTCCTTGAATTTTTCTTTTTCAAAGTAACTTCTAGAATTCCTATGAAGATTTTCCCCTTAAAGCTTTTTGTAACCTTTTGCCTGGACCATGGTGTACTGAACATATTCTACGGTACCTACATGCTGATAGCTACTTCGAGGGTGAGTACCCAACCCACATACTTTGCTGAAGGATTGGCTTTCATGTTTTTGAGTGCATAACCCTACCTGTAACCCCTACCACACCTAATTGGACCAGGGTTTGGTCCCTTCCAAAACGGCCTCGTTTGAAAAGATGAACTGAGTTAACCTTTCAGGTTCTTTGTCATGAACCTGAACTAAGAGGAAACAAATTAGCCAGTTAGCAGTGGATGTCAGAGCTGAGAGCATCTTGAAGCAAGATTGAGGGCCATGGCAAGCCAAAGCCATGCACACACTGAAGGTATGAGGGAACAGAAAATAAGTAAGCAGAGGAAGAAAATGGGTCAGGTAGAGAACACATGTGATATAAGGCAGAGTCATGTTAATGGTTAAGTACCAGAGTTGAGGCTCATTTAGATGAGTCCCGAACACAGTGTAGACTCCAGCATTACTCTCCAATCTAGGCTCCATGAGGTTGGCTTTATAAAGTACCCTAGTGTTGGATTTGTAATAAAAAAAAATAATAATAATAAGTTCCACTTATATCCTTATAATAAATAACACTTAGCTTCCTAGCTTCATTAAACCTCTATTCCCTGGAATAAAATAATACCTAATGAAGACACATGGTTAATGTGACATTTTACTCAAAGTAAGGTGCATCTTTTCAAACAAATGTAGTAATTTCAAAGTCTTAATTTTAAACTTATCATTTTCCCTGTTATATAACCCCAGGTGGTGTTCCATTATGTCTTTGAATCACAGAATTTTAGTTCTAAAAAGAACACCAGACGTCATCTATTTTTATGCTATCATTTTAAAGGACAGATTAGGAATCCTAAGTACATTTTGTGATTTTGCCCAAAGGTATTTTGCTCTAAATCAGTTTAGCAGAGACTAGAACTCAAAAGGTTCTGTTAGCCAATAAGGGAAGAAGACAGAGCAAGAAGGAGGGAGGTACTGACTGAGAGACAGAAAGATAAAGTCAGAAGGGGAGAAAGAGAAACTGAGAGAAAATATACATGTAAGTGTGATTTAAAAAAAAATGACCAAGAACAACAGCTTGAGAAATTCACCTTAGTGTCCACTCAGAGGTTTATTTTAATTTTTGTTTTTATTGTTATCAACAAGAGTCCCTGGGTGGCACAAACAGTTAGGCATTCGACTACTAGCTGGAAAGTCAATGGTTTGAACCCGCCCAGAGGAACTTTGGAGGGCTTCGGAAGGCTGGCCTAGACTTCCAAAAGGTCACAGCCTTGAAAACCCTATGGAACAGTTCTATTCTCCACATACTGGGTCACCACGAGTTGAAATTGATTTGATGGCAACTAAAAACATTGTTATTAATACGGACCTATTTGGAGATAATATTCTTCTGTTCTGACAGATGAAGCAACTGAGACTTTGACATGGAGTGTCAATATCAACGCAGTAGGAGAGGCATCACTCTTTACTAAAGAATATTGGTTTTCTCGGTAAATATTTTAGAGCCAGTGTTGAAAACTAAATATTAATTAGCAAGATTGCAGAGGTCTGTATTAAATATTTTTACACTGAACTATTCATATTATAGTAGTCCTTGGGTGGTGCAAATGGTTATGCTCTCCGCTGCTAAAAGAAAAGTTGGCAGTTCAAACCTACCCAGAGGTGCATCTGAAGACAAGCCCAGCGACCTACTCCGATAAGATCACAGCCATGGAAAACCCTACACAGCACAGTTCTCCTCTGACACACGTGGGGTTGCCAAGAGAATTGACTCCAATTTCTGAAGTACATTGTTAAATCTTGCTTACCTGTGGACTAAATCCATAGTTCTTTATTTTTTCCCATCATTAGTACAAAGGAGGATTTTTCTACCTCGGACTCTAGGAGAGTGGGAAAGGTACCCACCAGAGAAGATTTTTAGCAGAAGAAATTTAATAAACTGTGTCTATTTATTACATTGTTGTCAGAGGAAGATTTGTATTTCAGAGGAAAGCCAAGGCACTTTAATTCAGAAGGCTGATGAACAATAAGAAAGGATGGAAAGGCTCAAACTGAAGATGACATTCATAAGTTAAGGATGGAGCCAGGGAAAATCTTGATGACCCAAACATGTAAATCTAGTTATGAAGTCAATTCATCCAGCTTCTTGGTCCATCCCTATTAGTTATTTATGCTTTTAATTTTGACTTAGATAGCAGCCATAACTTTACTAAAAGAAGTAAACATAAGATTCTCCCCAGGTTTTGCCTTAGGGAATCAAACTGATTTAATACATGTTTTCCTTGAACTGGATTAAACATTTTGAAGATAAATTTAACTGGAATGGAAAAGAGACTGTTGAAGACCTAATGTGATTAGTTTTATCTTCAAAACAGTTATCTTTCCTTCAGAGGTAAAAATGACTTATCACTGGAGTTTGGTGGAAAAAAGAAAATATTTTCTATGAATGGTGCTAAAAGCTAAGTAGTAATAGGTTTTAAGGATTATGTGGAAATTCTAGAGAGCAATAATCAGAAGAGAGTAAGCAGAACAAAAGCTACTTGGATTTTGACTTGAAAAAGAAAAAACTTGGAGTTTCTTTTTCCCACTCTTGAGGACATACACATTTCCTAAGACTACCATTAGAAAAATTTACAGTGAATGACTAATCAGGCTACAAAAATAGGTCTCATTATTTTTAAAGACCATTAATTTTCATGGAAATAATGTAAATGTATAAGAAAAAATCATATTTTTATATAAAGTATAAAAAATACTAAAAAATGTTTTAAAAGGATATTATTTGCTAAGTTTAACTTAGAATTGATTTTATAAATGTACTATTTCTTGATGTTAAATATAGTGAAACTTGACAGGACTGCCTCATTTTTCAGGGCTCACCATTTTTCCACCTTTGACAGGGTACAATTTTAACACATTTCTATCACCCTTTATTAGTGGAAAATATTTGAGTTTTCCTTCTCTGACAGCTTTCCACCTCACACAGGTTCCAGCTTTTGAAGGTTTTACTGTATTTACAGCATGTTAACAAAATCATTCCCTAAACACTTGAAAACTGACTGAAGCTACTAAGTGTGAGAGCGATGACAATAGAAATACGGATTAGAGCACAAGATTAGAACTATCAATATAAAATTAAATATATGGGATATGGCCAATATTTTAAAAACTGTGTTATTTAAAGTAAATCACATGGCCAAGACAATCCTTGGTGTTTATATGCCATGTGACCAATGGACAGAGTTCTTGAGGACTTTGAAAAAAATTGTTTTTTTAAATTGTTCTTTTTCCATTCCCACTTTTCTACATTTCATTCTTTAATAAATCAAAAGGAAACCAAACCTGTTGCTGTCAAGTTGATTCCTACTCATAGCAACCTTATAGGATAGAGTAGAACTGCCCCATGGCCTTTCCAAGGAGCAGTTGGTGGATTGGGACTTCCAACCTTTTGGTTAGCAACCCAGCTCTTAACCACTGCACCACCAGGGCTCCGGGTCCATTCTTTAATAGATGGTTTTATTTGTGAGTAAAAGGGAGATGCCAGCTGTTATTTAGGGAAATATATATATACATAAAAATATAATTTATGTACATATCATTTCATGCACATTAATACATTGTGCATATAATCCTCTCTTTACAGATTAGCAACACGAATGCATAGAAATAAATCATCATATCCAAATGACAAAATTAGAAGTAGTAAAACTCAGATCCTTCTCACCCAAAGCTTATGTCCTTTACATGACAGGACTTTCTAAACAATCTCCTCTTCCTGGTTTTATGAGTAAATTAAGGTTGTCAGTGATGGACTACAGACTGGGAAGGCTTCAGAATATTTTCAGAGATGGAAGAACTAATTTTGTCTTTTACTTACTTTATCTAACATATTTTTCTAACATGTTTCAGAAGCTCATCTATACCTTATTTTTCTATTCTCTCTGTCGTTTTCTTCCCCTTGGTCTCCATATTGGAATGGAATATTCTTAAATAAAATCATAAACACAATAAAGCTATCTGACCACAATAATATTAAATATGAATCTCACAATGAAAATTTAACTGAAAAAGCAATAATTTAAATCATAGTAACAAATTTAAAATGTTTAAACCTATACGTTTTTAATAATAATTCAAACAGACAAAAATCCTCAGTCGCCTTTGAAGAATATAAGTGAAACAACTCAGTATTTTGAAAACTGGCAAATAAAAGAAATTTGTGTTTATTGTGTCTTTTATATAAAAACTGTTCCTCATGGTAACTAAACCATTTATGAGTAAAATTTCTCTTTATAGCATGATCACAGATAAAAAGGCTTATTAAATGAGACTATCGTCTTTATAGGAAACCCTGGTGGCTTAGTGGTTAAGTACTAAGGCTGCTAACCAAAAAAGGTCAGCAGTTCAAATCCACCAGGCGCTCCTTGGAAACTCTATCGGGTAGTTCTACTCTGGCCTATAGGGTTGCTATGAGTCGGAATTGACTTGGTGGCAACGGGTTTGGGTTTTTTTTTATCATCTTTATAAAATCCCTAATGAATTGGTGGATGTTGACAATTATCATCAATGGCTACTAACATTACAAAGAGACAGACATTGTTTACCTCCTGGTGTAAGTAAGCAACACTACCTATGAGGCAGTTTTTCCAAAAACCTTCGGTCTGATTCTGATCAAACGTCAAACTATCCTCCAATTTACAGGAAAAAACAGGGGATAGAGAGAAGCATGAAACACATAGGAATGCAATCAGCCAAGTCCAGACTGAAAATTTCTAAGGACATACCGCCTGGTTTCTTTAGTAAAAAAGAAAAGAAAAGCCAAAAAAAAAAAAAAAAAAACCAGATATGGAAGGAGAACAACCTCTAAAAGAGACAGAAGATATACCAACCATTTTCAATTTATAAATGAAAGGATTAAGTTCCTAGAATTTGCTTCAAAATACTTGAGGGTGTGAGGGTATTGATAAAATAAGATTTACTCTGAGTTGGTCATTGTTACAGATGAGTTCTTGGGGGTGTTGCTTTATTTTCTTTACTTTTGTATATTGTCATTTTCTATCATAAAAAGGAAAAAAAAGGATAGAACCACACTGGATTGTCTTTCTTCTCCTGAACAATTAAAGGGAAAATAAAATATATATAATCTGACCAATTAGAATAAAATGATAATGAGATCATTACAGGGCAAGTGCATGAGGTTAAGTAAGGGTGAAATCATAAATTCATACCCTTATATGGTTTTCTTATAGAACAAAGGAAAAGACATGCATTACTTACTCATCTTCAGAATTTGAAAAGATAATGAAATATTATTCAAAGAAAAGCAGAAAAAATGGTCCTATAAAGGTAAAAGCAGGAACAATTGAATTAGGTAACAAAAAGATAATGCATTCAATACTTACATTTAAGGAAAGAAACAAGTAATTAGACCCTTAGAAAGTCTACTAAAAACCAAAAACAGGAATAAAGGTAATTAGAATGAGAAATGAAATATATTTCTTTTAATGACAAGAAATATAGGAATTAAAAAGTTTTAAGAAAAACATTTTTTAGCTTGTGCATTAGTACATTTGAAAACACTAACTTACTAGCATTTTTGAAACAAATAATCTATAGTCGTGTCTTCTAATTTATGCCAAGAATGATAAAAAAAAAAGAATGATAGATCAATTTTAAGAAGTTTATTAATATATCACATTAACATATCTGTGATGGTTAATGTTATGTGTCAATTTCTTTTTATGATTCTCAGTGTTTGGCAAACATTGGACTGATTGCTCTTCTATAATATAATGTAAACGCCTCCATGATGAGCCCTGATACAATCACTTCCAGGATGAGATCTGACATATCACCTACATGATGAGTTGTGCTATGAGCTGCCAGTCTGTTGAAAGGGCGTTTCCTTGGAGGTGTGGCCTGCCTCCAGTATATAAATGTTTACGTTGCAGCAAGTTTCACTCTCCCTCTGGATCCATCTGGCCTCTGGCTCTTGGGATGTGAGCCAGCAGCCTGCTGTCTGACCGGGTTCATCAGCTGCTGCAACCATGTGAGTCAGAAGAAGCCTCCAGCCTCACACCTGACTTACAGATTTGGGACTTGCTAGCCACCTTGAGTGAGCCATTTCCTTGAATTAAATCTTTCTCTCTTTCTCGCTCTCTCTATATATACATTTCACTAGAGAACTCTAGAGAACTCACTCAAAGACAATATTTAAAAAAAGCAAAATGACAGTATCATCTCAATGAAAGCCATAAGGGAATAAGAGATTTCTTATGAGTCATTCTTCTAAAACAAGTAGGAAAAGAAGAATATTCCCTGAATATAATTTTGGATTCTGTATTTCAAATTAGTAACTAGATTTATCTCCTTTATGGTTATTTTTATCTTGCTCCCCGTTGAGATGTTGTTGTTGTTAGGCGCCATTGAGTCAGTTCTGACTCATAGTGACCCTATGTGCAACAGAACAAAATGCTGCCTGGTCCTGTACCATCCTCACATTCATTGTTTTCAGTCCATTGTTGCAGCCACTGTGTCAAACCACCTCGTTGAGGGTCTTCCCCTTTTGCACTGACACTCTACTGAAATGGTGTTAGTTATATTTATATCTACCCTGAAAAATATTTTAATATTTCCTTATCAGCTTCATTCTTTCTCTATTCATACTTGATATTATTTAACAAAGAAAACACATTCAAGTTGGATCAATTTCCTTCAGAATAAAGTCCAGACTCCTTAGAAAGACTAAATTCATTCATTGGTTTATTCATTAAATATGTATCTCTTATTTGTTTGGCCCCTCATCTATCTCTTCAGTTTCATTTCCCAATTCTTTACTTATAAAAGCAAAAAAGAGAAGAAAAAAGAGGGAAATCTTAATGCCACCAACAGTGAACTTGTATATCCTCCCACTTAGCATACATTCTATTTTTTTACTTTACAGCCCTTATCATCACCTGATGTATACACATTATTATTAGTTTATTGACCGTCTTAACTCATAGAAGTGGGGTGACTCTATAGTGTAACAGCCTTTACGGCTTTTATGGCTGAATTTTTAGGGCTCATAAAAATGCTTGGTACATGCAGATGGTCCAATAATACTTATTTAAAAAGTCAACTGAATAAATATTCAGCAAGCCATAATATGTCCTAAATCCATAGAACATTATTGTGCTAATTAAACTGTGGTTGCCCACATATCAGAAAATGGTTTTAACTTAATATTTTGCTAGACAATTACATGAGGTATTTAAGTATCACCATACGGGGAAACAACTGGAAGGGAAGAAGTAATGTGAAATGTTAACGTTCTTAGATCAAGTATGAAAAAATGGGTGACGTTCCTTTTGCTTTTCCTATCTTTAAGTTTTCTTTGCTATTAATTAATGTTTATAATATAAAAATTGGATGATATATCATATAATATATTTGAAAATAATTATAATTTAGCCCTTGTTTTCAGTTCAAATAATTTTTTTAGATGAAACTTTGTTATCATTGAGGTTTATAAAGCAGATTTTATAGAACATGTGCACAGTAAAAGAAGCCACAGAACATAAATGTAATAAATAATCACAATGAAGCCTAAACAACTTCATGTCTTAGAGTAAATACACATTAAAGAATGCCCAAAAGTAAGGGAAGTGTTTTAGTCTTTTGCATAATGTAGACATTTGCTGTATTAAGGGTCCTGAACAGAATTGCTTTAGTACTTAATTTAACTCATAGATTTTATGATCCTGTTATAGTAGAAAATTATTCTCCAAATACAAAATGTTTGAAAACTGCCAAGTTCTAGTGATTGTATCTCTACGTAAAATCCATTATGTTGATTTTCATCCATATCCTAAAACTGATTGTTTAAAGCTTGAATTAACTGGAGAATTATGTATATTTGGCCTATTTTAATATTTTGGAAGCAGTTTTCTATTTTATATATATATATTTACATATATATATATAGACCATTTTCAACGCAACCCATTAAGGGAAAACAAGAAGCTACAGGTGTGACAAAAATGTATCAGCAATATATACCCCTCAGAGCAGGTAGCCTTCTTGTTCTCCTTATCCCTACATGAATGCAGTTTTCTTCACGTACAAATGTAAAATTATATGGAAATTTTTTATTGTGGTAAATATATGTAACAAAACATTTGCCATTTCAACATTTTCCTATGTACGGTTTGGTGACAGTTATCCTGTCCTTCTTGCTGCCCAACTATCACTGCTATCTATCACCCTTAACTGATCTCAGTGTCTCCTATGCAATGAGAGCCCTTTCCCCGCCCTCCTGCCCACCCCTGGTAACCACTAATAAACTTAGGTCTCTATACACTGTCCTGTCCCAGATATTTCATATAAGTGGAATAATGTATTTGTCCTTTTGTGACTCACTTATTCCACTCAGCATGATGTTTTCAAAGTTTATCCATGTAGTAGCATGTATCAGGATTTTGTTTTTCTTTATGGCTGGGTAGTATTTAATTGTATGTATGCACCACATTTTGTTATCCATGCATCTGTTGATGGACTTTTTAAATCAAAATTTCCAACTCATTAATTCATTCATTTCTCCAACATTTTTGTGTTCTTGCTCTGTGTTTTGCATGTGCCATTTTAGGTAGAACGGACTGAAGAGGCCCATCCAAGAAGATTGCATTGGAGCAGAGACCTGAATGAAGTTCTAATAGCATGTACCCATTTAAAGTGAATGATTCGTTTGTTTTCAATTATTAAGAATCATAAACTTTTAGATTTATAATTGACCCCAAATATCATCTAGTACAACTCCATCTAATACATTAAAATTTAACCCAAGGTGATATACAAATAAATAAGTCACCTAAATGATAATCAAGAAAATTAGCAATTAACAAAATATAGGCAATATTTTTCTAATAATTAGATTCTCATCTATACCGCAAATTGAGAGCAAAAAAACAATTATTATAGTTTGCCGTATCCTACCTAACACAACACAGTTCAGGGCCATGTGATATAGTAATTAAAGTCACAGATTTTGAAGTCAAGGTAACCTGGGTTTAAATCCCATTTTTATCCCTTTGAAAACCCTGGTGTGTAGCAGTTAAGTGCTACAGCTGCTAACCAAGATGTCAGCAGTTCAAATCCCCCAGCTGTTCCCTGGGAACTCTATGGGGCAGTTTAACTCTGTCCTGTAGGTTCGCTATGAGTCAGAATTGACTCAGCTGCAGTGGGTTTGGTTTTGGTTTTTATCCCTTTATAGGTATATAACCTTGGGAAGTTTATTTAACCAATCAAAAGTCTCAGTTTCTTCATCTGAAAAATAGGAATTAAAACCTCTAGTGGTTTGCTGTGAGGATTTATTGCAATAATTTTTTTAAAAGTACTCCTTTTAAAAGTTTAATAAACAATCTCCAAGGACTAACATGTGCCTGACCCAAGCCATGGTGTTTTCAATCACCTCATATGCATGCGAGGGATGGGCAATGAATAAGGAAGACTGAAGAAAAATTGAACCTTCGAATTATGATGTTGGCAAAGAATATTGAGTATACCATGGACTGCCAAAAGAACAAACAAATCTGTCTTGGAAGAAGAACAGCCAGAATGCTCCTTAGAAGTGAGGATGGAAGGACTATGTCTCACATACTGTGGACATGTAATCAAGAGGGATCAGTCATTAGAGAAGACCATCATGCTTCGTAAGGTAGAGGGTCAGCAAAAAAAAAAAGAGGACCCTCAACGAGATAGATTGACACAGTGGCTGCAACAATGGGCTCAAGCATAACAACAATCCTGAGGATGGCACAGAACCAGGCTGTGTTTTGTTCTGTTGTACACAAGGTCGCTATGAGTTGGAACCAACTCGACAGCACCTAACAACAACAATTATTAATCTAGCAAATACTCAATATAAACTTAATAGACTATCAATGGAACTAGACTGACAGTATATATTTTAAATAAATTATTTTAAATATTATAAATTTTACTCCAATGATATATTAGGTTTTGAGTTATGATAATAGATTTAGAAAACACATTGTTAAAAAAAGATCAGAATATAAATATATGGTATACATTTAAGTCTATGAATAGGTTTCAACTTGAAATACAATACCTACAAATGTATTAGAATTCTAATCTATGGATTAAAGCAGGAAAAGGGCAATTTTTGAAGGTATATATAGATGATAAAGGACAGGAAACAAGATATAAATCTTTAATATGATTTCTCTGCAAAATAGCCTAGTGCTATAGTTCAGGCATCATCTATGTTGCTTCTTTTCTTGGCTTCTGAAAATCCTTCCAATATGAAATTCAAAGATGAGCCTTAAATGAATAATTGTCTAGATAGCAGGATCTATTTATCCTTAGGAATCATTCAGAATTATTATAGTAAATTATATTTTCATCATATGGCATAGTATTTATTTCTCTCTTTGGTAAAATGAGAAATCTTAAATATTTCTCCTATGAATGATAAAAAATACAACAGAAACAGGGTTTAAAATTGGGAAACATATATATCATAATTTTTTTCCTCCATGGGAAATTGCAACAGGACAGCAGTAGTGATATGTATTATAAATGACCATGATACTGGGCTTTGAACATGAAGCAACAGTAGCTGTTCCTTTGGTCAAGACTGGTGCTTGCTGAAGGAAAGTTTGTTTCAGTGTGGGAATGCATTTCACACTGGCATCAGGTTGTACCCTGAAAAATGGTTCTCCTCCTATATTCTCAACAAAGATTTTAAGATGAGTAAGGAGTGCAAAGAAAATGAATATTACTCAAGGAGCTCTATTCAGCTATTTCAAGAGCAAGTGAGGCATGTATTGTTATGTTGCGTGTGTGTATACATGTGTGCATATATTTCTATATCTATGCATGTGTGTGTATTAATTAAATGGGCACAATCAGTTCCTTTATGCCAGGAGGAAACCACACTGCTCATGCATTAACACTGAACTAAGTAGTATTCCTCATTACAATATACATACCTTATATGTCCAGAGAACCCAGAGACCATCCCAATTACAAAATCTTATTTGTGTTTAAGGGAAGAACTAGAGAAAAGTCCCAATATCGAAGTAGAAATGGAAAGTTCTAGAGGCATATTTTCTTTAAGCCTTTCCTTTTTTGAGTTATTGATGCCTAAATATAGTCATATAATTGTTGATTTCATAAGCAAATGCAGCATGATTTTTATATATACCAACCATTTAATGTAACAAGAAAACTAGAAACTTACCTTATGGCTCATCTGAGCAACACTGTGATGGTTAATTTTATGTATCAAAATGGCTAGTCCATGGTGCCCAGTTGTTTGGTAAAATATTCACCTATGTGCTGTTATAAAGTATAGTAATTATATAAGATTAGATCAGTTGGCCTAAAGTAAAGCAGATTATCTTCCATGATGTGGGTGGGCCTCAATCAGTTGAAGGCCTCAAGAGCAAAAAAGGAGTTTCACTAGGGTTTGTTCTACCTCCTGACTATAAATGGACATTTTGCCAGAAGATTCTTATCTTTTCCTATCACCTGATTCATGGATTTGGGGATGTAATGCTGCAGGAGTCTCCAACCTGTCACCTGACCTACAGATTTTGGATCTGCCAGCCTCCCACAAGCCCCAACAATCATGTGAGTCAATTCCTTGAGCTACCTCTATCCAAGATATATTTTTACGTCTATCACTCTTGGTGTTTCTTTAGAGACCTTAAGACAAAAACCTTTCTCCTATATTCATTTTATTACTGTTATTTGTCTTTAGGTTAAACAACACATTTAACTGTAGGACAAATAACAGAATCGGAAGATAGATGATTGATTGATTGATAAATAGATACATAGAT
Source organism: Loxodonta africana (assembly GCF_030014295.1). Classification (NCBI taxonomy): domain Eukaryota; kingdom Metazoa; phylum Chordata; class Mammalia; order Proboscidea; family Elephantidae; genus Loxodonta; species Loxodonta africana. Next base: position 40,070,617 of record NC_087349.1, read on the forward strand.
AGATTTAAAAGTGTAACACTGCAAACCCTAAATATTCCATCCATAAGTGTAAGCAATTTACTCTTCCTCATTCCAATACTAAATATGCTGCTACTGTTTGTCAATTTTTATCAATATATAAGGGTTTAATGAATGCAGTTAGTGCATGCGGCTAATACATTAGGAGGACTTCTTTATTTTTTAAACACAAAAAGTCCTAGAAAGATATACTTCAAATTGAAAACAAATGTCACAAATAGGAACGTTTAAACTGACCCACCCTCTTTGCAAAATACAACCAAGTTATATATTCATATACTCAGGAAGTCATCTCATTCCATTGTCTTACGCCTCACATTTCCCCCCTCTGAGAATGTACCATACCTATTTTATACAAACTGGTTGACCGAAAGTGGTAACCATCTAACCTATGATGTATATCATTTACCTTTATTACTACTTACTGTTGTACTTTGAAAACAACTCTGATAATAAAATAAAAAGACAAAGAATTTTACAGCATCATTTTTTAATATTTTACCAAAAGAAATACTAAGTACTTTTTGAGCAAAAAGGAACACATTCTCTTGAAAAAGACTTCAATAGGCAAAGCAGTTAAAAAAAAAAAAAAAAAAAAACTTGTTGCCGTTAAGTCAATTCCGATTCATGGCGGCCCTATAGGACAGAGTAGAACTGCCCCATAGGGTTTTCAAGGACTGACTGGTGGATTTGAACTACCGACCTTTTGGTTAGCAGCTGAGCTCCTTAACCATGGTGCCACCAGGGCTCCAGGTACACCAATTAGAGGTCTTTTATCCTACTGCTCACTTATTAAGGTAAACTATTTCCTTGGAAGATACAGCAACGTTATTTCCTCTCTTTTTCAATTCAAAGATATTATAGCCCATATCTGCAAACACTCCAACTCACAAATAAGTTTGTGTGATTCAGAGGGGCCAACCAGAACTTCTAATAAGTTTTTGGAGAAAAAAAAAGCTAATGCCATTCAAAAAACAAATTGTAGTACCATCATTCCTTGAAAAGTGAGCTACGGTTATATAAAAGACAAGGAACTGCTGAACTGAAATTATAAATCATATGAAAATACTTGTGTGGTATTATTGCCCTAATTTAACGCGCTAGTTTGCTTATTCCTCTGTGATAAGGTTAAAACCAAAAATCTTAATAATTTTGAATAAACCATATCTTCTAACTTGAAGTAGGATCCAGAGTTATGCTTATCTCAAAGCTCATGGTTATCACATAGATGCCTAAAGTAAGCTGATTGTGGTGGTGGTGGTTTTTGTTAGGTGTCGAGTCAATTTCTACTCATGGTGACCCCATGTGACAAAGTAGAGCTGCCCCATAGTGTTTTATAGGCTGTAGTCTTTACAGGAGGAGAACCCCTGGTCTTTCTCTCGTGGAGCCACCGGTAGCATTCGCCAACCTTTTGGTCAGCAGCTGAGCACTTAGCCATTGTGCCAATAGGGCCCCTCAAAAAAAGGTTTATCATTTAATTAAACATTTTGTTTCAGAAAAAGGTAAGAATTAGAGGAAAAAATTAAAACCTCGTACAAAGTAACCTGAATTTATAAGGAAATTAATATTTTATACATTTTATAAAAGATTAAAAAGTGTTACAGAATTTCTAGACTGTGGCCCTTCAGCTATGGAGTATCCCACTCTATCCACTCATGAGCCAAGTAATTTCAAAAATATTTAAACTTGCTAGTTGGAATTCACTTTTGATCTTCCCACATCCGTGTTCTGATAATGTTCACACTAAGCTACTGAAGAAGAATCTGGTTAAATATGAGACCACTTCATTTTTTAAATCACCTCTTTCCTCATCCCTGTACTGCAGAATACATTATTTCCAATTGTCTTTTCCATTCTCCTGTCTTTTAGAGGTATGGCCAATTCTTTTCCAGACTTATCTGAAAACCAAGCAACTATATAAAGAAGTTATATTTAGAAAATCTTTAGATTAAGATAGATGGTTTTTTTTTTTTGTTTTTTTTTTTTAATTCACGGTAGTTCTCCTCCTCTCTGTTGCCCACTGTGATAGTTAAGATTGTGTGTCAACTTGGCTGGGCTATGATTCTCAGTGTTTATATGTGATCTCTCCCATGATTGAATCTGCTGTGAGCAGCCAATCAGTTGAAAGGGAGTTTCCTTGGGGGTCTGGACTGCATCCAAATATAAGGAGACGTTCTGGCTTTTTTGCTCACTCTGGATCCTGCGCTGCCTCCAGTTCATCTGACCTCCAGCTCCTGGGACTTGAGCTATCAACTTTTCTGCAGATGTTAGAATTCACTGATCTTCACAGCCTGAGAGTGAGAGCCCAGCTCTCTGACCTGCTGATCTTGGGTTCACCAGCCCCTACACCTATGTGAATTGAGAGAGGCCTCTATCCTGACACACGGACTTGGGACATTTCAGCCTCTACAATTGTGTGAGCCATTTCCTTGATATAAATCTCTCTCTACTTGTATTTATACACTTTACTGGTTTTGCCTCTGTAGAGAACCCAGCCTGAGACACCCACTTAATATTTAGATTCTGATTTCACTTTTGGGGAAAACTCTTCTTTGATCTGCTTTGAAAATAACCTCTTTCTTCAAGTAAAACCCTGCCTCCTCATGGGGTGAGACTGTATAACACTCTCTTTAGGATCCAGCATAAAAACCTAGACATTAAATTAAGAGATACATGCACATTGGAAGTAACAAGGGGGTCATGTACCAATTGAGCTCCTTTACTGCATTTGTGGAAGATACTTATGGTCCTGTTTATCTGGGGTGCATATGTGGTAGATGGTGAGGGAACAATTCTAGGGACGACAATATTCAAATGTCTTTTCCTTTGTAGCATCTTCATATTGTACCATAATTACTACCCGGCAGCCAAGGAAATCTAGAAACTAGCATAATCCAGAGCACACTGGGCTGCATCTCCACCTCTCTGTTCACAACCTTGGCTTCACATTGGAATCATCTGGAGAGAGTTTAAAAGATGTTGATGCCTGTCGTCCTACACTTAGAGATTGGGAATCATTGTTCCGGGATGGGTCTGAACTTCAGCATTTTGAAAAGCTTCTCAATTGATTGTAATGTGCAGTCAAAGTAAAGATTTACTGGCTTAAGTGATTACAAGAAATATGTGTGTGTGTGTGTGTAGTTTTTGTTTTTGTTTTAATTCAATATTATATGAACATTCTATAAAAACCCAAACATTCTATAAAAAAAATAGCTTAGGAAAATGATTACCTCAAAAACCTCATGGCATCCAATCAGGATATTCTTTGGAACCCTAAAATTAACATGACAATACTAAATCTATCAGAAACAGGCTATCTCTAGCCTATGATTCACTCTTAGACTAAAATGTATTTCGTCATCCTTTTTGGGGGGGCGGTGGAGGAATAACAATACAGATATAGCATTTGATCAATTTATACATATTAGAAAAATTAAAAAAGGAAAATGCCTAAATTCAAAGGACATTTAAAATTGTCCGTTATGTATAAACGTACTGTGTTCTTTCCAGATCTTTACTCTGTTGCTCTCTTCAGCAAACAGCATTGTTTTATTATGACAGTAAGAAATTAATAAGTAGCTAAACACTTGCATTTAAACACACCCATTGTAAAACCATCAATGTGAAACAATGATATGCTTCCAATCCCATGAATTTGGTAAAGTAAAATAACTAGTGCTCCCACCTTTTAAGTGAAATTCAGACACGAAGACTATTTGCCATTCATTTTATTTCTAAAACTGGTATTTGTATACCCTCAAAAGTAAAGTGTGTAATACATTTTCATTGAGTAGTTCTCTTTTTAAGCAGTTTTTTTTTTTTTTTTAGTAACGAAAGCCACACCTACTTTTATGTCCTCTAAATAGGCAATACTGAAAACCTAACACACAAGGACCTATTCAGTCACTTGGATGCTCCTTCCAAATAAAGAACTTTCAGAGAAATGTCTTTCCTAGTGCCTTCCTCCTCCTGGGTAGCTGGCGAATAATGGGAGCATAGTGGAAGGTGCCCCTTGACAACAGAAGCATCGAAGGTGGAGACAATCACACAAGTAGTTGTGAGAATCTGAAAAGGTCACAGAAGTGGCAAATATAGGAGGGAATGCAATATAATAAGACCTGGAGTCAGTCAATTAATAGTTAGAAAAGGCAAGAAGGTCACATTCACCTAGAGCTTGACTTAGAGAAGAAGCAAGTTGGAATTTTAAAAAAGCACATCAATGATTTTAACTTGCTTTTTTTTTCCCCCTTGACAGAATAGTGGTATTAAAAATTGCAAGAGGCTTATGCATCTTAATTTGAGGAGGGGATTGATTTGGAGGGGAGAAAGTATAATAGTGGTAGCATTTAACTTTCCATTAGCAGTTTTGGCAAAATACTTTTAATTTTCTATGCAGTGTTTCACTTCGTCTCGTCACATATTTTAAAAATTTCCTGTTAAAAAAAATAAAATTAGTACTTTGACATTTGATCACTGCGCATTAAAGGCCTGAAAGAGAAATACAGGGAATGGCAAAAACCAGTTCCTGTCAAGTCAGTTCTGACACATGGCAATCGCAGGGGTGTCAAAGTGGAACTGTAGTTCCACAGGGTTTCAGTGACTGATTTTTTGGAAGCATACGTCCAGGCCTTTCTTCCAAGGTGCCTCTAGGTGGACTCGAACAGCTAAACTTTCAGTTAGCGGATGGACATATTAACCACTAGCATGGCAGTGGAGGCTACATTGACTCTCTCTTCAGACAAAACCAAACCAAAACACAGAGGTAGAGCAAAGTGGATAAAATGTACAGATAAGAGTCAATAAGTTATCTCACAAAGAAAAAGGAGCTGCGGCTGTTTGCCTTCAAGCAAGACCAAGAGTGTGAGCAGATGACTACAAGGCTCAGGGAGCCAGATGCAGCCCATAGTCACAGGCAAGTTCTGCTCTCCAGCTCCCCAGGCAAGCTCCTACAAGTTGAGACCCTGGGAAGCATAAACTTTCACTCATTGATATGTCAGCTATTTGCTATCACAGTGTCAAAATCTGGTAGGCACTGAGGATAGAGCAGTAAAAAAAAAAAAAAAAAAAATCAAATTCCCTACTCTCACAAATCTTCAAGACCCTGTTGTCGTTGTTGTTAGGTGCCGTCGAGTTGGTTCCAACTCATAGCGACCCTATGTACAACAGGATGAAACACTACCCGGTCCTGCATGATCCTCACAATTGTTGCTATGCTTGAGCCCATTGTTGCAGCTACTGCCAATCCATATCATTGACAGTCTTCCTCTTTTTCACTGACCTTCCACTTTACCACGCATGATGTCCTTCTCCAGGGACTGATTCCTCCTGATAACGTGTCCACAATATATGAGACGTAGTCTTGCCATCCTTGCTTCTAAGGAGCATTACAGTTGTATTTCTCCCAAGACAGATTTGTTCTTTCTTTTAGCAGTCCATGGTATATTCAATATTCTTCACCAATACCACAATACAAAGGCATCCATTCTTCTCTGGTATTCCTTATTCATTGTCCAGCTTTGGCATGCATATGAGGCAATTGAAAACACCATGGCTGGAGTCAGGTGCACCTTAGTCCTCAAGGTAACATCTTTAAATTGGCATCACAAGTGTAAAAAAGAATATCTACATATTGGGATTTAGGAGGCATAGGGAATATTTGCATAGAGTGATCTTAGAAAATGACTGGAGTGATAGCTAGATAAATGTGGAGATTTGGAACACCAAGATTTAAGATAATACTATAAATTTGACTTCTTTTTATCACAGCGGGTAAAGCTGAGGATAAATGGGTTATACATAATGGTGGTACTAGAGAGAGAATAAAATGAGAATGTATGGCATTAATGAGGATTATAAGACACTTGTAGAAGAGGGTGGTAAACTCTTATGAAACTCACAAACGTCTGTGTGTAACCTTGGAAAGGAAGCAAAGAAAATAAAAGTTTTAGAAGATGACTATTTAAATAAAATATACATTTAAATAAAAAGATTTAGTTGTGTTGCTCCAGAAAGAAGGGATATAAATAAACAGTTTAAGTGAAAAAGAATCTTTGGAAAGGCAAGGAGAAAAAGAGAGAGGAACCAAGGCAGCAAAAGACAGGAAGTCTGGAAGTGAGAAGGCTAGAGAATTATATTCAAAAGAGAAGTACTTGGCATGCAGTCAAGGAGGTCCAAGATGTTCCAAATCAAAGACAGGGCCTAGGTTCAAATCAAAGGGAAAACAATTTTTGGGAAGTTTTGTAGGCGGCCTCTATAATTGCCAATAAGACCAATACCCACTTACTGCCATCTACTACTGATAAGCTATCCTGGTCCAATGAAAGCCAACATAGTCAAATGTTTGTCCTGAACCCAAGAATAGTTGGGTCAGATAGATAAAAATCCAATTTCTCCATGGAATGCTGAACAATAATTTATCATTGGCTTGGGTTGAATCATGGAAAAAATAGCATATGACAAAGCATTCACAATTTAGAATTTGAGACATAATAGAAACAGTCTAATAAGGAAATTGAATCTCAGATTTCTTTGAAATTAAATCTGTGGGTATTTTATACTCTTATTTTTCTACATTAAGAAAAACAATTGTGTACATGCGCAGTCTTGAGTATGCTATAAGACAGTGGGCATGGCATGGAAAGACTTCAGGGAGAGGGAAATGCTAATTCATATGGACATAGTCCTTAGAGGACAAATTTGCATCATCATCCCCTACTGGGATTGTATGTATCCTTACGGAGCAGCATCATATTCTCAACAGGCAGCACTGGAAGAGCGTTGTGTAGGAGCATTTGGAGTGATTCTTTGCAAATGGAGGACAGTCTCCTTATAGAGATTAAAATATTTTCAAATGTCGTTTAAGAAGTGCAGGAGAGCAGTGGGATGCAGACCCCAAATTCTCGTAAAAAGACCAGACTTAATGGTCTGACTGAGACTAGAAGGACTGCGGTGGTCACGGCCCCCAGACCTTCTGTTAGCCCATGACAGGAACCATTCCCAAAGCCAACTCTTCAGTCAGGGATTGGACTGGACAATGGGTTAGAAAATGATACTGGTGAAGGACGAGCTTCTTGGATCAAGTAGACACATGAGACTATGTTGACACCTTCTATCTGGAGGGGAGATGAGAGGGCAGAGGGGATTAGAAGCTGGCAGAATAGACACAAAAAGAGAGAGTGGAGGGAAGGAGTGTGCTCTCATTAGGGGGAGAGCAATTAGGAGTATATTTTTTTTAGCAAGGTGTATATAAATTTTTGTATGACAGACTGACTTGATTTGTAAATTTTCACTTAAAGCACAATAAAAATTTTTTTTAAATGTGGATACGCACATTCACATACATGAATACCTATATGTACATTAAAAAAAGAGAAAAAAAAAAAAAAACACCAACCAAACCCTTTGCTGTTGAGCCAATTCCGACTCATAGCGACAGAGTAGAACTGCCCCATAGGGTTTCCAAGGAGCGGCTGGTGGATTTGAACAGCCGGCCTTTTGGTTAGCAGTCGAAAGCTTAATCACTGTGCTACCAGGTCTCCATGTGTGTATAGAAAGTGTGACAATTTTCAAAAATCAGAGAAAACAAGTAATCAACGTGTTTTAGAGCATAAATGGTATGTAAGTATGTATGCATGGAAATAACTACGTTTCAAAATTCCTCATTCATTCATGTGTCCTTGTCCTGTAAGAAAAAATTGCTTTGAAGGAGGATGATTTGAAAACATAGTAGCATAGATTAGTCGATTTATTTCACATGGATTAAAATCAAAACAAAACGTTTGTCATTTACTAGCATCTTTGATTTACTAATTGCTTGCCCTGGGCTGGACTAATTATGGCTACCAGATTTTCTGGATCACTTTCTCTTACACTTTTCATCAGCTAAATACCAAATATATAATCTTGTCATCATTCTCAATAAAGTGCTTTTTCAAATTTACTAAGACATTGTATTTAGAAAATAGGAAACCAAAATTATATGTATTCACAAAAAAAAAAAAAATAATAGAACACAAGTGCTCATAAACTTAATTGCCTTTTTGTGTTGTCCTTCATTCAGAAAGATAAGCCAACATCAGTAGGGTCAGTTTTTGCCAACATGAGCTCTGAGGCATTTCTACTCCCCATTATCTGGGGGACTTAGCACAGATTATGTGAACCAAAGTTTTCTGGTCATTAACTCAGACCCACAGTGCAACTAAAACCAAAAACCAAACCCAGTGCCATCAAGTCGATTCAAAGACATAATAATAAAAAATGACTGTAACTTTTTTTTTAACTTAAGATTTCTCCATATTTTTCAGCTTTAATAATATACATTATCGTTTTAAGAAAAAAAAAATCAACTCAATCAGGAAGAACTTTAGCTCAAAATTTTTTTTTCACAGACTATTGTACTCATCCATAAATGGTGCAGTGGTTAAGAGGTCGCTGTTAACCAAAAGGTTGGAGGTTCAAATCCACCAGCTTCTCCTTGGAAATCCTATGCAGTGGTTCTACTCTGTTTTATAATGCTGCTATGAGTTGGAATCAACTCAACAGCAAAGGGCATTGTCCTAATCCATAGTTTTACATTTACATTCAGTGAAAAGCTTTTAAAATAGTTACTCCAGATTTTCAACATTACTGGAGAATAGCTCCAATTTTCAGACTTTGACAGGTCCAAGAAGCAGAAACTCAAATATTCCACCATAGTAAACAATGAAAATTCACAAAACAAAATCAGTGCAGAGATGCTGAGCAAAATTGAAGCCTAGGAAAGAGGTGAGTGCATGGGAATTGACGAAAGGGGTAAGAAGAAGGACTTCTCTTTCTTAAGGATTTAACCCTCTAATCGGAGAAAATGCCTTCTTTACCGCCTACCGGAGCATTTGGAAATTATTCATTAGCTCTAGAAAGCTGTTTTTACAGAGATAGACATCAGTAGGGAAAAATGGAAGTCTGGACTATAGTATAGCATGGCTTGGCAATTCACAGTTCAATCTAAAAAGTTACTTTATGTTCTTTCTATTCAAAATCAAAAGAAAACATGAAAAAGTGAAAAATAAATTTTTAAAATTCTGCTGGTTAATTAGTTGATTTTCTTTCTCAAATGAGAAGTAATTTAGCTATTTTTTTCCTGTTCGTTTTTGTTGCCCTTTTCACTAACTTACTATAATAGGTAATGTTATACTAGGTTAGAATCTAATAACTAAAATCTATGTTTTCATCAAATTCTAACAGTTTATGATCCTTTCACGATTTTTGAAACTTAAAAAAAATTTTTTTTGGGGGGGAGCCATTATGCGTGCAGGGCATTACTAATTTTTTCTTGTTTATTTTCTTGTTTGCACTGCAGTTTATTCCCTCATTTAACCATAAACTTCCAAACCATAGACTGTTGTAACTGCCAAGGTTAAATGAGAAACAGGCACTTAAGTATCAGAGAAAGGGTACAATGAATATTCAAACTTGATGTGAACCACCCAAATCTCTGGTCTGAAGTTTGTAGCAGTTGAACTTGAGGGAAATGCTCACCACATCCTTAAAGACAAATAAAAAAATTCACATCTGACACTACAGCTAGATAAAGACATAAGTATGAGCAACAATCAAATTTGGAAGCTAAACATCATCCCTCAAATATAAAGAAGGTACATTAACCTATTATATTGTTTAATAAAATTCATTAATGATATTATTAAAAATCACTGAAATGGAATATAATGATAGTACATTAATGAAAATCGACAACAATGTAAGTATCTCAAAGTTTAGCTTAGACTTCAATTATGTCTAATCTTTTAGGATGGCCCATGTTTGTGTAACCATAAAACCAAAAGCAGTTGCCATCAAGTCAATTCCAACTCATGACGACCTCATGTGTACGGAGTAGAACTGTACTCCATAGTTTCAAGGCTGTGATCTTTCGGGAGCAGATCACCGGACCTTTCTTCCAAGGCGCCTCTGTGTAGGTCTGAGCCACCAACCTTTCAGTTAGTAGTAGGGCCCTTAACCATTTGTGCCACCCAGAGAATAGTCATTCTTCTTTAATTCTGATATTACCATTGCGTAGTCTTTTAAATAATTTAGTGAAGAAAAATTACCACAAAAATAGGTTTTCGGGATAGTTAAGAAAAATCTTAGAAAGAATTGGACTATGCAAATTATCTATTTCATCTTGGGTTAGTTTGGTAGTTCATGTTTTTTGAGGAATTGGTTCATTGCATCTATGTTGTCAAATTTATGCTTATAGAGCTGTTTGTAGTATTCTTTTAGTACTTAATGTTTTCAGTGACTGTAGTGATATCCTTTCTTTTTTCTTAGTATTGTCAATTTATGCCATCTTTCTTTTTCTTGTTGTCAATCTTATCAAAAGGTTATCAGAGGAAGAAGGTGAGTCAGGAATAGGAGGATATGCAATGTATGGCTAATTGCCTTCATGAACAACTGTCTCCTTTGCCATGAGAGTAGAAGAACTGAATGGTGCCCAGCTACCATTACTGACCATTTTGATCAAAGATTCCATACAAGAATCCTGATCAAAAGGGGTAAAATGTAGAACAGAATTGGAAATTTTCTTGGACTTCAGACTTTCTAGAGCCATGGAGGGTGAACGAACCCTTGAAATTACTGCCCTAAGATACTCTTAAACCTTAAACCAAAAAATATCCCCTGAAGCCTTCTTAAAACCAAACAATAGTTTAGCTTAACTAGTATAAAAAAGTCTGCCTTGAGCATTATCTCTCTTAAGAACTATCTATATTGGATCAAATTGATGACAGCAACTTGAAAGATTAACGAGGAACCTTAGGGGGCAATGAGTTTATTTCTCATGAGGGAGGAACAACTAAGAAAAACAGGGTGAGAATGGATGCATGACTTGAAAAATGTAATCAATGTAACTAAATTGTACACATAGAGATTGTTGAATTGGTGTATGTTTTGCCGTGTATATTCTCAACCACGAAAAATGAGATTTATCAGTTTTATAATCTTTTCAAAGGGTTGGATTTAGGTTTCATTGATTATTATTTTTTACTCTTTTTGTGCTTTTTTATTTCGTTGATTTTTGCCCTTATCTTTATTTTCCCTTCCTTTTGCTTGCTTTAAGGTTATTTTGTTCTTGGTCTAGTTCTTTTCTAGTTTCTTTTGAGGTTGACGCTTATATTATTGTTTTGAGACCTCTTTTCTTTTTTAAAAATAAGTTTAGTGCTTTAAGTTTCACTTTAAACACATCTTTATTTTCCCATAAGCCTTGCTAATGTTATGTTTTTATTTTCATTCAATTCAGTGCTTTTGGTTTTATTTTTCAACTTCCATTGAGACCACCCTTTCACTCTGGTATTAAGAGTATGTGGTGTAATCTCTACATGTTTGAAGGTTTTCCTGCTGTCTTTTGTTGTTAATTTCTAGTATTCCATGATGGTCAAAGAGCATACTCAGATATGATATTAATTCACATAGCTGTATGATGTTAATTTTTTTAAATGTGTTGAAGTTTGCTTTATGATTCAGAACGTAGCCTTATATTTGTAATGAACTTCTTAAAGTGTAACATCTCTTTATAGATATCTCTTGTTTTAAAATGTCTTTATCTGGGGATAATTTATTCTTCATTATCCAGAAGGAATTTAGGTATTCATTGACATTTACATAGCTGAGCTAAAAAACCACCAAGATTCTATGTTTCTGTGGAATACAGTCGAAAATATAAAGATATGGGTTTATCATTATGGTTTTTTTTAATCACTAATGTGTAACTACAAGGTCAATGGCAACAGGTTTGGTTTTTTGGTAAGTGACTACTCTAGGTCAAATACTATTCTAAATGCTTTATGAGGACTTCATTTAATATTCAGTTATTTTTAGAAGAAGAAAGTGAGATTCAGAAAGGTTAAATAATTACCAGCATTATTTCCTTTGTCCCTCTTGAGATATTAAGACTTCATTTTATTTGCTCAGCAGTTTTCTCTATTTTCCTCTTGACCTTTATTATAGTTCCTATCCCAAAATTCTTATATTTACTTACCCAGAACAGTTTAACATGTTCTCTCTCTCTTTTCTCCAAATCATGTACTCAGTTCTTCCAGACACAAAGAAGTCTTTTTATCTGGATTAGGGAATTTCTTGACAATCTCTGTTCTCTCATTAAGCATAACATTGGTGCTAGTTTTTACCTATATCCTAGAGTATTCATTTAGTGTACTGGCCTTAATATCTACACAATCTATAGGTATAATTCAATATTTTTGACAATATTTAAGTTTGTCTCATCTCATTTAAAGGCTCTTACTTGTAAAAATTATGTCTATGTCTGTGAGTGTTTTTATGTTTTAATTTTATTGATAAGTCTTTGATTCATGGATACCTTTTTAAAAGTATTTGTAATGATTATCGGTACTTTTATGAATACATTTGAGGAATGTAACTTAAGAAGCTAATAAGATCAGTGAAGTGGTAAATTAAAAAAAAAAAAATTAGCCAGCCATAAATGAAATATTTGACACTTATCCTCAAAAGAGGAAAAGATATTTTCTAAAAGACATGTCAACTTCAACATACTCATGTTCTCATGAAATAGAATTTTAAAGCTCAAAAATACCTTAGAGATGATACAACTGAGACCTACCATTCATGGGGTTGTAGATGGCTCCCAGAACAAGGTTTATGAAAATTATCAAGTTCTACCTAGTATTATTTCAATGTGTAGAAAATACACAAACTCTAATTTATGATTGTCTAGGTTCTGTGGGAAAATGCAAAATGTCTCGCAATAATAATTATGTAATACCTGGCAAATCCTTAAATATCAAGTAATAAAGATAAATTCACTATGGCTTTTACTGTTATATGAACAAGTCTTATTGTCTGGAACAATCTTAAAAATCATAGAAGAGAAAGGAAAGTTCCTGTGTATTTTTTCTGGGAATTAGAAATCTCTTAGTTTGTCCTCTCATCTTTTTATTCTTATTCTTCTTTTCTCTCTCAATCTTATGTCCTTGCTCTTGCCCTTGCATGATCTTTTTCTCCATCCATGAATTCTCTCTCTCTCACAGAAAACAACCAACACATTCCATTAAAACCAGACAGTACTTCAGTGAAGTTGTATCAGCCAGTTAAAAATTAAAGCTATTCACTGAATACATATTAATTACCCATTGCTGTTAAGTCAAGTCCAACTCACAGCGACCATATAGGACAGAGTAGAATTGTTCCATAGGGTTTCCAAAACTGTAATCTTTACAGAAGTAGATCACCACATCTTTCTCCTGTGGAGCAGATGGCGGGTTTAAATTCTTGACCTTTAGATTAGCAGCTGAGAATGTAACCACTGTGCACCAGGGTTCCTTAGTGTTAATTTACCTTAATTAAAAAAAAAAAAAAAAGGATGTACTGAAGTCTTTCCATTTGTGCAAGTGTGCTAGGTACTATGGAATCACACAGAAATAACATGATGCAGCTTAGCTCTAAAACAGGAGAGAGAAGTAGGACAACACGGCAAAGTGAGCAGTCATTCCCATTTAAAGCACAGCACAGAAGCTGGGAGAACCTACCAGCTAGCACCTGGAGCACTCATACACTGCAGCCATTTTGGGACAGATTTGGGCAACACCCCAAAAAAGAACACATAAAGGAGCTAAACTGAGGAAGCTACATCCCTATTTCAAAGCTATACAAACACTCTTCTCTTACTCAAGTTACACCCTTACTTAAGTACTCAAGTCATGCCCTTACTCCAACAAATTTGAAATCCTAGATGAAATGGACAAACTCCTAGAAAGCACTGCCTACCTAAATTATCACAAACAGATGTAGATAGTCTAAATGGACCCATCGCAAAAGAAAAGAATGAAGATGTCATCAAAACACTGCCAACAAAAAAAAGCCCAGGACCAGATGGCTACACTGGGGAATTCGACCAAACATTCAGAGAGGAGTTGACAACATCTTCAAAAACATAAAAAAGAAAGAAATACTACTGAATTCTTTTTATGAAACCAGCATAACCCTGATACCAAAATTAGGCAAAGGCACCACAAAAAAGAAAACCACAGACCCATATCCTTTGTGAACATAGATGCAAACATTTTCAACAAAATTCTAGCCATCGGAATTCAGCATCATATCCAAAAAATCATACAACATGATCAAATGGGATTCATACTAGGATTACAAATGTGGTTCAACATTAGAAAATCAATGAATGTAATCACCACACAAATAAAAGAAACACACGATCATATCAATTAAAGCAGGAAAAGGCATTTGATAAAATTCAACACCCTTTCCTGATAAAAACTCTCAGCAAAATAGGAATAGAAGGAAAATTCCTCTACATAATCAAGAGCGTATATGAAAAACCAACAGCCAATATTATACTCAATGGAGAAAGACTGAGGGCTTTCCCTTTGAGAATGAGACAAAGATGCCCATTATCGCCATTCTTACTCAACATTGTACTAGAAGTCCCTGTTAGAGCAATAAGGCAAGAAAAAGAAATGAGATATCCAAAACATAAAGGAAGAAGTAAAACTATCTCTATTTCCAGATGACACGATCCTATACATAGAAGATCCTAAAGATTACACACACACACACAAAAACTGCTGGAACTAACAAAAGAATTCAGCAGTGTGTCAGGGTACAAGATCAACACATAAAAATCAGCTGGATTCCTTTACACTAACAGAGGATATTTCAAAAAAGAAATCAAGAAAACAGTATAACTTACAATTGCCCCCAAAATGATAAAATACCTAGAAATTAATCTAACCTCGGACATAAAAGACTTATACAATGAAAACTATAAAACGTTACTGTAGGATACTGAAAAAGATTTACAAAAAAATGAAAGACACCCCACACTCATGGATTGGGAGACTTAATACAGTGAAAAAGTTGATTCTACCTAAAGTGATCTACAGATAAAATGCAATCCTGATACAAATCCCAACAACATTCTTCATTGAAATGGAAAAAGTAATAACCAATTTCATATGGAAAAGAAAGAAACCCCGAATCGCCAAAGCAATATTGAAGAAAAAGAACAAAGCAGGAGGCCTCATATTCCCTGATATCAAAACATACTTTAAAGTCACTATCATCAAAATAGCCTGGTATTGGTTCATCATATCCTATTCCATTAGTCTATGTGTCTGCTGTTGAACCAATAGACATATAGACTAATGGAATAGAATTGAGAACTCAGAATTAAGCGCAGCCATCTACACTCAACTGATTTTCAACAAGGGATCAAAGTCCACGTCTATTCAATGGAGGAAACATAGTCTCTTTAATAAATGGTGCTGGTAAAACAGGATAACCACACGCAGAAAAATGAAACAGGATGCATACCTCACACCATACACAAAAATAAACTCAAAATGGATCAAGGACCTAAATATTAAACCAAAAACTATAAGATTTCTGGGCAGAAACATAAGGAGAAAACTATTAGACCTGATCTTTTGTAAAATTAGGATAACAAACATAACAAATACATGAATAGAAGACCAAATAGATAAATGAGATCTCATAAAAATTAAAATTTTATGCTCACTGTAATGGATCAAATTATGTCCCTCTAAAATGTGCGTATCAATTTGGCGAGGCCGTGATACCCAGTATTGTGTGGTTGTCCTCCATTTTGTGATTTTTCCCTAGGTGTTATAAACCATAATCTCTGCCTGTGGTTAAAGAAGATTAGGGTGGGACACAACACCCTTGCTCAGGTCACATCCCGGATCCAATATAAGGGGAGTTTCCCCGGGGTGTGGCGTGTGCCACCTTTTATCTTTCAAGAGACAAAAGGAAAGGGAAGTAAGCAGAGAGTTGGGGAGCTCATACCACCAAGAAAGCAGTGCCTGGGACAACGCACATCCTTTGGACCCGAGGTCCCTGCGCAGATAGCTGCTAGTCCAAGAGAAGATGGATGAGAAGGCTGACAGAAAGAGAAAGCCTTCCCCTGGAGCCGATGCCCTGAATTTGGACTTCTAGCCTACTAGACTGTAAGAAAATAAATTTCTCTTTGTTAAAGCCACCCACTTGTAGTATTTCTGTTAGAGCAGTATTAGATAACCAAGACACTCATCAAAAGATTTTATCAAAAGGGCAAAAAAAGAACCTACAGAATGAGGAAAAAAATCTTCAGAAATGACATATCTGATAAGGCTCTAATCCCCAAAATTTATAGAAAATGCCAACAACTCCACAACAAAAGACAAACAACTAAATCATAAAATGGGCAAAGGACATGAACAGAACCTTCATAAAAAATATCTCCAAGCAGCCAACAAACACATGAAAAGATGCTTATGATCATTAGCCATTAAACCTATTGCCATCAAGTTGATTCCAACCCACAGCGACACTATAGGACAGAACAGAACTGCCTTATAGGGTTTCCAGGGAACTGCTGGTGGATTCAAACTGCCAACATTTTGGTTAGCAGCTGTATCACTTAACCACTGCACCACCAGGGCTCCCATTAGCCATTTAGAGAGATGCAAATCAAAACCATAATGAGATACTATCTCAATCTGGCTAAAATTGCATTGATTAAAATATATATATATATCTCAGATAACAAATGTTGGCGAGGATGTGGAGAGATTGAAACCCTTATCCATTTGCTGGTGGGAATGCATAATGGAAAAATCACTATGAAAAATTATATGACACTTCCTCAAAAAGCTAGAAATAGAACTACCCTGAGATACAGCAATCCCACTTCTAGGGATATGCAAGTTTCCCCCTCTATCCAAGAGTAGAGTATTCCTATGAAACTTTCGTAAGCTCAAATGGCGTAAAGCAAAGAAGCAATTACCATTAATTTATATAAGGAAAAAAATTTTAAGTATTCCCAGACCCGAAAAATAACCTTCTAAATCATACCAAATAACACTGAAAACGTAGAACAACAATAATATATAGTAAAAGGAGAATGGAAACCCTGGTGGTATACTGGTTAAGTGCTATGGCTGTTAACCAAAAAGGTTGGCAGTTCAAACGAACAGAGCAGAACCGCCCCAGCAGGTTTCCAAGCTGTAAATCCTTACAGAAGCAGACTGCCACATCTTCCTCCTGTGGAGCGCCTGGTGGAGCCGAATCACAGACCTTTCAGCTAGCAGTCAACTACTTCAATCACTGCTTTTAACCAGAGCTCCTTGAAGACAAGAATAGACGTATATAAACAGCCCAATGTTTAATGGTGGTTACCAGGGAGAAGAGGGGAGGGAGGGGGAGAATGCTCTAGATCGTAAATATTTGTTAATTTTGGTGATGGAAAAAGTGGCACTGAATGTAAGTGTAGAAAGCACAGCTTGACCGAAGTAAATGACGTCATTAAGAAGCACTCAAGAGAAAAGGATGCATGTACTAAAGAAATTGAGATACATAATTTGGCAACAACACCAACAATGACCAAAAAACAAATGTGTTGTCACATATGCATGTGTATAAGCATATAGGTATCTGGGTAGGTACACGTGTGTACATAAGTGTGTACAGACAGAAGTATCCATAAGTACAGACATGTGTGTGCAGGCACGTATATTCACAGAAGACACAATTACAGATAATTTTCAGACATAACCTAACACCTTGCAAGATTGGTTTTCTAGGTTTGAAGGGTTAGGACTTCAGTCTCTTGTGACAGTCAATTGGCATAATATAGTTCACAAAGTTCATGTTCTGCATCTTAGTGAAGTGAGTAGTGTCTAAGGTCTTAAAAGCTTGTGAGTAGCCATCTAAGGTACAACAATTGGTCTCTACTTGTCAGGAGCAAAAGAGTAAGACAGTAACCAAAATCACAAAGAAGAAACAAGTTTACAAGCCTGCTAGCCTAAACAAGTCATGACCTCAGCTATCCTGAGATCAGAAGAAATAGATGGTGCTCAGCTGCCGCCACTGACTGATCTGACCAGGGCCATAATGGATGATCCTGGTCAGAATGAGAGGAAAATACAGAACAAAACAAATTCATAAATATGGCCAGATTAACTGGACCACTGAGACCAGAGGAATCTCTGAGACTATCACCCTTAGACACTCTTACAACCTTGAACCAAAACTACCCCTGAGATAACCTTTTAACAGAAAAGCAGAATGAAACAAAAAATAAAGGATATTACCTGCTAGACGGGTGCCCGACTGAAAAAAAAGAATCTGTATGAGTCCGAAAGGTCAACATTCATTCCAAAGCAAAGATAGTAAGATAAGGGGGCAGGGAATTTAGAGTACTAGAAATAGAACCACCAGAAAACAACTAAGGAAAATGTTGACATACTGTGAAAAATGCAGCTAATGTCATTGATAAATTTGGGTGATGTCAAAGGGGAACCTAATTTCTGTGTAAATTTTCACTAAAAGCACAATAGAATATTATTAAAAAATAAAAACAGTGAGAAAAGGCAGCATATTATTTATAATTTCAATACAGAGCTAAATATAACAACTACTATAAAGATGATTCGAATCATATCAGAGCAAGTTGGTAAATTAATAGCAATGAATTATTCAATTTGTATTTCAGATTTTTGTTTGTTTTCATGCACTGTATCCAGTGTATGCCTATAATTCAAAGCTTGATTCCATCCTGTGTTTCACATATTCCTTGTTCTTTTTTATACCACCTAAATGGACATCTTAAAAAGTATCTAGAATATTTCATTGTCAAAGTCTACAGCATTTGTCAACCAGAAGAGAAAAAGGAACTGTAACCAAATGGTGACATATTTTGAAAGTCATAGAAATTTAAAAAATAAACAATTTTTTAGTACCCAAATAGCTGGCATGAGCTGCTCTTGTTGGCATTGCCATTCAGAGTTAGGTATGGAGGTACTCTGAAATAAGAGTCCAAAACACCTTAACTTTGTTGTATTAGGCTGTTGATACACCCTAATTTCAAATTAGCTTTTAACTTAACTTGCAGAACTCACACAATCCTTTTGTCTAATTTATTGGTACTTTTTATATATATACATATTATATGTATATGTTACAAAAGTAACATTTATACATATTATATGTATATGTTACAAAAGTAGACTTATCTAGAATAAAATAAATCAAAACAAATTATAAAATTTTAATAGTGCTGGCAAATAAACATCATAACAACTAGAAAGATAATATAGTATTTTTATGAATTAACTGCCTGAAAGAACTCTAGGTTTTTTACCCCTAGCATATTTTTTGATTGACTTTTCACACGATAGTGATTTTATAATATTATTTTTTCTAGAGAGACTAGAAAGAAAATTCAGTCTTTTCTCTGACATGGTTTGATCCATGTTTTTCTTCTTATTATTGATATAGTAGAAAGTTTCCTTCATTTTACAGTTGGCAATTGGTAAAATCACGTCAATTTTTATGAATGTTTGCAAATTTGGGAGAATCCATATTAAATTTCTTTCTTATATGAATATGAGTTGTAGGATTTCAGGGCTATTGATACTATCTTAACATAGCACAATGGCTTGTCTTATTTATGCAAAATGAACTCAAAGCCAAAACCAAACCCGTTGCCACTGAGTGGACTCCTACTCAGTAACCCTATAGGACAGAGTAGAAATGCCCCATAGCGTTTCCAAGGCTGTATATCTTTTCTGAAGCTGACTGCCACATCTTTCTCCCTCAGAGAGGCTGGTGGGTTTAAACTACTGGCCTTCATTTAGCAACTGAGCACTTAATGACTGCACCACCAAGGCTCCTCAGAGTCAAAGCAAATAACCCAAATGTTTAGTCTTTTTTTTTTTTTTAGTCTAGTGGAGCCAAGATAACACAGAAATAACACAAAGTTTTAGCAGTATAGAAAAATATCCATGGTAAATAGGCTTATTTTAAGCTAAATTAAAGCTCATTTTAAGGGCAAATATTATAATTAAAATGTATTTTCTTATATGCACTTCAAAGGAAATTGCATTTTGGTCAGAGCTTTTCTGGTTAAAATGTGATTATCCAAAATAAATAGTCTTTAAGATATTGCTTAAGCAAATTTTCTTTTGCTAAACTTGAAAATATTTTACAGGCTTTCTGTTGTGTTCCTGCGGATTAAGCAGCTAGATATTAATACTGAATATTGCCTAGTTTATATTGAATTGCATTACTCATTGGATTGCCACATAAAAATTAATATTTGACATTTCTATTTACTTTCAAACCCAGAAATCTGTTTACATTTCTTATGAGAGAGTGTTATAATCCAAGAAACAGCTTCAGAAAAAAATCAAGTGCTAAATGAAAATAAAGAAAAATATTATTTACTTTTAGTATTTTTACTATTCAAAGGGATTCCAGGCTTTCTTAAATTTTTTTAATGGAATTTCTTATTACTTATGAAAGGTGAAATTATATGTTCCTCTAGCCTTTCTCATTAATTCCATTCAAATTATTTGATGCAGAAAACAGAAGATTTTGCTGCATAAAATAACAAAAGTAAAGCATATATAATTTTTGTAAAGTCCAAAGAAAATAATATAACAAAAGAATTATGGTAGTACCATTTAGAAAAGCTATTTTCTGAGAACAATGCATACTGATGACACAATAAGCAGGAAAGATATGCACATGGGCTTCAATACATGTCAAAAATGAGAATGAATTCAAAATTATAGAAATCCTAAATGTAGCCAACCCCTATTTTGGAGATTATAAAACAGCACAGGGGGAATGGTAGTGTTGCAAAGTTCTGAAATTTTCTATTAGTTTCATATTGGCGTTATTTGAAATTCTTAAACATTTACATCTAACATTCCTACAAACTGCTTTTTGAAATGCAATAAACTTAATTTATCCCTTGCTGTGAGACATATATAACTGAACATAAAAATGACTATATGCTGAAATTTAAATTACGAGTTGTATTACAAAAAGTATGTTTTAATATTTAGTCAGTGCTCTTGATTTATAATTAAAGCTCTTGCTTCAACATTTGATTAAAATTAATTCTGAGCCCTCTAACACTATAATAACATTTAGTGTCAATCATTTAAAAAATGTTCTGTGTCAGAAGGGAGAAAAGCTATTATCAGGCCTAAGAATTAGTAAAAGTGTCAGGCAAGTAAATAACCTGTCATATGGCTGATAATCCTGATTAATCTCCAAAGCACTATCCCTTTGATAAATAAAGAAGAAATGTAGAGGCAAAAGGGGCTCACAAACATTCACTAGATATGCAAGGGCAGCCTGCTCCTAAACCAGATTTCACTGATGGTGCCATCTGAGCAAATTTAAAATATTATTTCTATTAAAGATGTCCATTATTTTATTACATGTGGGACATCAATTCATTGCAGAAAGCTTATAAAGCGTTGTTCTTGCTGCCCTTAAGGTGTCCTAGACTCATGGAGACCCCATACACAAAGAAAATGGTGCCCAGTCCTGTGCCATCCCCATGACTGGCTGTGGATAGGATCGCTGTGATCCACAGGGTTTTGGTGTAGGTTATCAAAAAGGAAAGAAATGAAGAAAAAATAAAAGAAACAGGTAGAAAATAATTACCCTACTAGCTCGAGTATTGGTTTTTGTTATTTGAGATCAGAGAAAGAGAGGGGATGAATGGATGGATGGATAGATACAGATATTTTAAAGAAAATAACCTGCTTTTAAATTGGCAATTTTTACCTGTTTATCTTTTCATGTTGATGAGTTTGGTTTTTTTTAATGGATTAATATATTTTTAATTATATTATTGCTTTTTTTTTTTTTAAGGGGAAAAACTTGTGCTTATAGATTGGTCTGTCACAGTAATGAATAACATTACAATTTCTGTTTTCAAGCCTTAGTTTTGTCAAAATGGATCTTCACATAGTCATGTTTAATGATTACACAGCCAGGTTTGTTAATCTATTTTCCCTTACAGTTGAATGAATAACATGTTTTAGTTAACTTTAATGTTGAAAGATTTTTTCACATGAAGCAATATATTTACAAATAGTAAGGAAACATTGGAAACCCTGGTGACGTAGTGGTTAAGTGCTACGGCTGCTAACCAAAGGGTCAGCATTTCAAATCCGCCAGGCACTCCTTGGAAACTCTATGGGGCAGTTATACTCTGTCCTATAGAGTTGCTATGAGTTGGACGACAGCACTGGGTTTTTTTAAGGAAAAGTCTTAACCATAAGGGTAAGTTCTGCAGAGATTCATAAAAATCCCATTTCACAATAAATTCCAGAAATTGCAATACTGCTTTCATATTTGTTTCTTTGAGACTGATTCTGGCAGCTTTCAAACATTCCCCATTAAAAAAAAAAAAAATTCACTAAAATATCTTTACCAGTAAATTCATTGTAATTTTATGTTGTATTTGGTAAAAAAATTTCGAAGTTTTTTCTCTGCAAAAATCAGAGATATTGCGTGATCCTTTGCTTTGAGACAAGCATACAAGTCCTGGAAAGAACAATCAAGTGGTTCAACTATAGCCCTTTGGATATCTCCTAGCAATGTAAGGCCAGCATCTCTTATTAATTCTTCTGGTATTCTTTTTTTTAAGATTTGGTCATTTTTTTTTCTAGGTAAATATCCATTATTTATATGTTATGTGGCATCGTAAACAGACTTCTTCACAATTTCTGTGTGCTGACCTTTCAACAACAATTTTAAAAGCTGTTTCACTGTACATTGTTCAAGGCTGATTTTGATGGGTTGTAGATATTTGTGGGTCTGATAAACCACATCTAGAACCTCACACCAGAAAAAAAGATAACTCAGAAAAGAAAAATTTTAAGCTAACCCTCTTGGGTCCATACTTCCTTTCAGATTTCACAGAACTTTGAACGTTGAGGTTAACTTTTCATATTTGTTTTGGCTTTGCAGCTCCATAGAGGAGTATGCCATCTCATCTGGGAAGGTCTTTTCAATGTTACACATGCATTCTGCAGAGTTTTCCATCCATAAGGTGAGAATTAAAAGAAGAAAATAAAATATTGTTTCCAAAGTGCCAAGAGTTTCACATACATCGACATTTCCAAAAGTGTGAACGCTGCAGAGGTTCAGATAAAGACCCACACAAGACACACATAAGAATTAATTTCTTTGATTTTTGTACCACACCACTGCATTATCTGTCACTGTTGGACCTTTGTCACGTCTGTGACCACAAGAGACATTTATATTCATCCAAAGTGTTTTCCTAACTGGACTCTTCATTAGTTGTTCTTTGTTCCTAGAAGCTGTGCTGGTTGCATGAATTGTTTCTAGAAATTGTGTTGGTTACATGAATTCAACACTATTGCATGAATCATGGCAACTTGTCCTTCTTCAAATGATATAACTTCCCTTTTTTGTCTTTCAAATTTTTACTACATTCTATATTCCTTCTCCTCTGTATTTCCCAGAAGATTGCCTCATAATTTTCTTTTGGACTGCATAATTATAAAGTTCATTTTTTTTATGTAAATGTCTCCTAAATAATTAGCATACATAAATCTTTCATTTAAATAATGACTAGAAAATATTTTGAGGCTACTGGTTATATTGAGTTATGAAATAGCTTTTCTTCTCTGTGTTTACAGAAAAAAAAAAATCAAGCTATTTCAATTATCTTTGGGTCGATTTCTCTCTGAATATGTAACTATTGAGCATTATATCATTTGTAATGATATATATATATTTTTTTAATGCTACGCAAGTTTTACCACAGCCATTATTAACTTGTTATTGTTGTTGTTAGGTGCCATCGAGTCTGTTCCAACTCACAGTGACCCTATGTACAACAGAACAAAACATTGCTATTCCTGTGCCATCCACACAGTCATCGTTATGCTCGAGCCCATTGTTGTAGCCACTGTGCCAATCCACTTCTTTGAGGCTCTTCCTCTTTTTTGTTGACCCCCTACTTTACCAAGCATGATACCCTTCTCCAGGGACTGATCCCTCCTGATAACATGTCCAAAGCATATGAGATGTAATTTCAACATCCTGGC
This sequence comes from Loxodonta africana, assembly GCF_030014295.1. Lineage (NCBI taxonomy): Eukaryota > Metazoa > Chordata > Mammalia > Proboscidea > Elephantidae > Loxodonta > Loxodonta africana. The sequence goes on from NC_087349.1 coordinate 40,094,541, forward strand.
TTCTAAAGAGCATTCTGTTTGTACTTCTTCCAAGACATATTTGTTCATTCTTTTGGCAGTTCCTGGTCTATTCAATATTCTATGCCAGCACCACAATCCAAAGCCATCAATTCTTCTTAGGTCTTCCTTATTCATTGCCTAGCTTCCACATGCATATGAGGTGTTTGAAAACATCATGGCCTGAGTCAGGTACACTTTAGTCTTCAAGGTGACATCTTTGCTTTTTAACATATTAAAAAGGTCTTTTGCAGCAGATTTGCCCAATGCAATGTGTTGTCTGATTTCACAACTGCTACTTCCATGGGTGTTGACTGTGGATCCAATTAAAATGAAATCCTTGACAACTTCAATTGTTTCTCTGTTTATCATGATGTTGTTTATTGGTCCAGTTGTGAAGTTTTTTTGTTTTTAATTTTTATTGTGCTTTAAGTGAAAGTTCACAAATCAAGTCAGTCTCTCACACAAAAACTTATATACACCTTGCTACATGCTCCCAGTTGCTCTCCCCATAAGGAGACAGCCCGCTCCCTCCATTCTCTCTTTTCGTGTCCATTTCACCAGCTTCTAACTCCCTCCACCCTCTCATCTCCCCTCCAGGAAGAAGATGCCAACATAGTCTCAAGTGTCCACCTGATCCAAGAAGCTCGCTCCTCACCAGCATCCCTCTCCAACCCACTGTCCAGTCCAATCCATGTCTGAAGAGTTAGCTTTGGGAATGGTTCCTGTCCTGGGCACACAGAAGGTCTGGGGGCCATGACCACCAGGGTCCTTCTAGTCTCAGTCAGACCATTAAGTCTGGTCTTTTTATGAGAATTTGGGGTCTGTATCCCATTGCTCTCCTGCTCCCTCAGGGGTTCTCTGTTGTGTTCCCTATCAGTGCAGTCATCGGTTGTAGCTGGGCACCATCCAGTTCTTCTGGTCTCAAGATGATGTAGTCTCTGGTTTATGTGGCCCTTTCTGTCTCTTGGGCTCATAATTACCTTGTGTCCTTGGTGTTCTTCACTCTCCTTTGATCAAGGTAGGTTGAGACCAACTGATGCATCTTAGATGGCTGCTTGCTAGTGATTAAGACCCCAGACGCCACTCTCCAAAGTGGGATGCAGAATGTTTTCTTAATAGATTTTATTATGCCAATTGACTTAGATGTCCCCTGAAACCATGGTCCCCAAATCCCCGCCCCTGCTACACTGGCCTTCGAAGCATTCAGGTTATTCAGGAAACTTCTTTGCTTTTGGGTTAGTCCAGTTGTGCTGACCTCACCTGTGTGCTGTCTTTCCCTTCACCTAAAGTAGTTCTTATCTACTATCTAGTGAATACTTCTCTTCCGTCCTCCCTCCCCCCTCTCGTAACCATCAAAGAATATTTTCTTCTCTGTTTAAACTATTTCTCGAGTTCTTGTGGTCTTATACAACATTTGTCCTTTTGCAACTGACTAATTTCACTCAGCATAATGCCTTCCAGATTCCTCCATGTTATGAAATGTTTCACAGATTCATCACTATTCTTTATTGATGTGCAGTATTCCATTGTGTGAATACACCATAATTTATTTATCCATTCATCTGCTAATGGGCACCTTGGCTGCTTCCATGTTTTTGCTATTGTAAACAGTGCTGCAATGAACATGGGTGTGCATATATCTGTTCGTGTAAAGGCTCTTATTTCTCTAGGATATATTCCAAGTAGTGGGATTGCTGGATCATATGGTAGTTCTACGTCTAGCTTTTTAAGGAAATGCCAAATCGATTTCCAAAGTGGTTGTACCATCTTACATTCCCACCAGCAGTGTAGAAGTGTTCCAACCTCTCCACAGACTCTACAACATTTATTGTTTTGTGTTTTTTGATTAATGCCAGTCTTGTTGGAGTGAGATGAAATCTCATTGTCATTTTGATTTGCATTTCTCAAATGGCTAATGATCATGAGCATATTTCCTCATGTATCTATTAGCTACCTGAGTGTCTTCTTTAGTGAAGTGTCTGTTCATATCTTTTGCCCATTTTTAATTGGGTTATTTGTCTTTTTGTAATTGAGTTTTTGCAGTATCATGTAGATTTTAGAAATCAGGAGCTGATGAGAAATGTCATAGCCAAAAATTTTTTCCCAGTCTGTAGGTAATCTTTTTACTCTTTTGATGAAGTCTTTGGATGAGCATAGGTGTTTGATTTTTAGAAGCTCCCAGTTATCTAGTTTTTCTTCTGGGTTGTTAGGAATGTTTTGTATACTGTTTATGCCATGTATTAAGGCTCCTAACATTGTCACTATTTTTTCTTCCATGATCTTTATTGTTTTAGATTTTATATTTAGGTCTTTGATCCATTTTGAGCTAATTTTTGTGCATGGAACAAAAATGAGGTATGGGTCTTGTTTCATTTTTTTGCAGGTGGATATCCAGTTATGCCAGCACCATTTGTTAAAAAGACTGTCTTTTCCCCATTTAACTGTTTTGGGACCTTTGTCAAATATCAACTGCTCATGTGTGGATGGATTTATGTCTGGCTTCTCAATTCTGTTCCATTGGTCTATGTATCTGTTGTTATACCAGTACCAGGCTGTTTTGACTACTGTGGTGGTATAATAGGTTCTAAAATAAGGTAGAATAAGGCCTCTCACTTTGTTCTTCTTTTTCAGTAATGCTTTACTTATCTGGGGCCTCTTTCCCTTCCATACGAAGTTGGCGATTTGTTTCTCCATCTCTTTAAAGAATGTCGTTGGAATTTGGATCGGAACTGCATTAATTGTATAGATCGTTTTTGGTAGAATAGACATTTTTATAATGTTAAGTCTTCCTATCCATGAACAAGGTATATTTTTTCTACTTATGTAGGTCTCTTTTGGTTTCTTGCCAAAGTGTTTTATGGTTTTGTCTGTGTAAGTCTTTTACATCTCCAGTAAGGTTTATTCCTAAGTACTTTATCTTTTCGGGGGCTACCATAAATGGTATTGATTTGGTGATTTCCTCTTCAATGTTCTTTTTGTTGGTGTAGAGGAATCCCACTGATTTTTGTATGTTTATCTTGTATCCCTATACTCTGCTGAACTCTTCTATTAGTTTCAGTAGTTTTCTGGAGGATTCCTTAGGGTTCTCTGTGTATGAGATCATGTCACCTGCAAATAGAGATAATTTTACTTCTTCCTTGCCAATCTGGATGCCCTTTATTTCTTTATCCAGCCTAATTGCTCTGGCTGTTGATGAGTTTTAATCTGTAAAAACTATTTTATTTCTGAATGATATTCTATCACATAGATATACTATGTATTCTTCAACTACTAAGAACATTTGTTTCAGTTTTTTAAGAGAATAAAAATTTATTTTGCAGCTTTTATAATGTATCTGACTGACAGTTCCTGAAAGTGGGTAAGAAACATCAACCTAGTGCAGCGGTTCACCTATCTGAGGAGAACACAGTAAACAAGGAAAGGGCAGCAAGCAAAGTAGTAACTCCTGACAAGCTGCCACTGCAGTGTTGGAGAATCCCAAACGGTGCTTTTAAAATAATCTTTAACTCCAGAATTTAAATTTAGAACCATGGCATGGCATTACAAGATAACTGACAAAAATAAAATCACATCTGAATCCTTCAGTTGTACATTTTTCTAGTAATTAAGAAACATATAAAAACATAATAGACAAGAAAGCTGTTTGTTGTTTCCAATACCCAAGATGGTGGCTGTGTAAGCCCTTCCATGGATTGCTGTATTTGTTCTTAGAACTGGACTTGACCTTGTCATATATTCCATTACATTGTTGTTGTTGTGTTGTTACGTGCCTTCGAGTCGGCTCCGACTCATAGCGACCCTATGTACAACAGAACGAAACAATGCCCGGTCCTGCGCCACCCTTACAATTGTTGTTATGCTTGAGCTCATTGATTTCTTGGCTGCTGCTTCCATGGCTGTTGACTGTAGATCCAAGTAAAACGAAATCCTTGAGAACTTCAATCTTTTCTCCGTTCATCATGATGTTGCTCATTGGTCCAGTTGTGAGGATTTTTGTTTTATGTTGAGGTGCAATCCATACTGAAGCCTTTGGCCTTTGATCTTCATTAGTAAGTGCTTCAAGTCCTCTTCACTTTCAGCAAGCAAGGTGTGTCATCTGCATAACTCAGGTTATTAATGAGTCTTCCTTCAATCCTGGTGCCCCGTTCTTCTCCATATAGTCCAGCTTCTCGTATTATTTGCTCAGCATACAGATTGAATAGGTATGGTGAAAGGATACAACTGTGGCGCACGCCTTTCCTAACTTTAAACCAATCAGTATACCCTTGTTCTGTCCAAACAACTGCCTCTTGTTCTATGTAGAGGTTTCTCATGAGCACAATTAAGTGTCCTGAAATTCCCATTCTTCACAATTTTATCCATAATTTATTATCATCTGCACAGTTGAATGCCTTTGCACAGTCAATAGAACACAGGTAAACATCCTTCTATGTGTCTTATAATAGCTAAATGTTGAGTCAATATGTAAAGAGTCTTGAAGACCAGTGTTTAATAACCATTGTTTGGCAAAGTTTTCTTAGAGAACCCTGTGTGTGTGTGAATTCAGCGCAATCAGACCAAGGGGACCCGTTCTAACCACAGGAGCTCAACTTGATCCTGGTTTTCTTGTTTACTTTCTTTATGCATTTTTGTTTAAATGAAGATTTCCTAGACTTAAAGGTGTTTGTCTTAGTCTGGGTTCTCTGGAGGAGGGAAATCAATGAAATGCATATAAAAATATACACAAAAAACAAAAATACGTTGCTGGTGAATCAATCTCAACTCATAGCAACCCTACAGGACACAGTAAAACATAGGGTTTCCGAGGCTGTGAATCTTTACAGAAGCAGACTGCCGTGCCTTTCTCCTGCGGATCAACTGGTGGGTTCGAACAGCCAACCTTCCAGTTAGAAGCTGAGCATTTTAACCACTGCACCACAAGTGCTCCTTATAAATATGTATAAACCAAAAAACCAAACCCAGTGCCATCTAGTTGATTCTGACTTTTAGCAATACATAAAAAAAGTTATTTCAAGGAAATGGCTCATGTAATTACAGAGGCTGGCAAGTCCCAAATCTGTGGGTCAGGCTGTAGGCTGGAAGCTTTCCCTATTTCACGTGGTTGCAGGAGCTGATGAACCCCAAATCTGCAGGTCAAGCAGCACTCTGAAGACTTCTCCTATCTGAAGAACCAGAGGTCAGACGACAATGAGACAAGTATAGGATCGAGAGAGAAAGAGCTTTGCCAGAACATCCACTTATATGTGGATAAAGGCCACACTCCCAAGGAAACTTTCTCATGAAATGAGAGGTGATTACATAATATCTGCCACACTACTGAGAATCATGGCCTAGCCACGTTGACATATAGCATTAATCATCTTAGTGCTTAAAATGACCCATTTCGATAAGGCATATTATAATTTTACTCCATAAAAGTAGTTTGGAGAGGATTTTAGAAGTTAGGGCAAAAGTATTTAGGTTTTCACCATGGTGTGTTTTATAAGAGTTCCTAAGTATGCAGATATTGTAGCGTAGATAATCAATACATTCCTTTATTCACTAGCAGGTTGATTAGAAATCTTATGTCAAAGGATAAGTATGTTGAGACATATTCTGTAAATGGTGAATACGCAAATTACTGTAAATATCCATTAAGATCATATGAAAAGTGATGTTTAATAATTTAAAAAATATTTCCCATTGACTTTCTATTGCCAACCCATTATTTCTAAGTCACTAACTGTTCTGTTTCTCTTGACAGAATTCCCAGTAAAGAGGTAAACCTTATGCTTTGAGGGCTATATTCCCTAGAAATTATCCAGTTTTAGAAGCATATCTCTTAATTCTCCTCTCTCAAATTGCTCTAGCATTTTCTAAACGTGAAAGCATGAACCAAGTTTTCCCAGCTTCAACCATGATGGATGAGTATCTCATATTTCTAAATGATTCCCAGACATCTTGAATGAGGGGATTAGATGAGCTGGGTTTTTTTCAAAGGCATAGAAGAAAGAAAAATCATATTAGTACACTGTTGCTCTCTGAGAATTTAATTAAAAGTACCACAATTACTTTATTGTATGATGTTAATAAAAGAAATTGCTAGCGGCTTTTCAGTAAACTTAAGCTTTAAGTAAATAATTACTTGGATCAACATTTTTATTAAATTAAGTCATATAATTATGTATTTTACTCCTCAGCAATTTTTATTATAATATTAACATATTCATGAATTTTATACCTAAACCCAAAAGGAGGAAAAAGCCCTTTAGTAAATTTGTTATCTATGGAATTCTTTAATTTATAGCTGTGAAGTAGTTATAATTTATAACTATGAAGTTCCTTCTCAAGAGGAAAAAAAATCATAGGCAAAAGCAACAATGATGCTTCCATAATTCCCTAGAAATCTTAAGGACTAACACTAACTTCAAATTTATTAAACACTTATAAGGTATTACAACTTTTTTATTAAAAATATTATAACACCTTAACATAAAGAAACAGAAATCCTCACAACTGGACCCATAAGCAACGTGATGACAAATGGAGAAAAGTTTGAAGTTGTCAAGGATTTCATTTGACTTGGGTTCACAATCAATGCCCATGGAAGCAGCAGTTAAGAAATCATACAATGGCAATTGCAAATTGGCATTGGCAAATCTGCTGCAAAAGACCTCTATAAAGTGCTAAAAAGCCTCGTATTTATATGAAACCTGGAAAATGAATAAGAAAGACCAAAGGAGAATTGATGCCTTTGAATTATGGTGTTGATGAGGAATATTGACTATGCCGTGGACTGCTATAGGAACAAACAAGTCTGGCTTGGAAGAAGTACAGTCAGAGTGCTCCTTGGAAAAAGGATGGTGAGACTTTGTCTTGCGTACTTTGGACGTATTATCAGGAGAGACCAGACCCTGAAAAAGAACATCATGCTTCGTAAGGTAGAAGGTCAGCAAAAAAGAGGGAGACCTTCAATGACATGAATTGACATAGTGGCTCCCTAAAATGGGCTCAAACATAGCAACAATTGTGAGGATGGCACAGGGCCCAGCAGTGTTTCATTATGTTGTATATAGGGTCACTGCAAGTTGGTACTAACTTGAGGGTACCTAGCAATAACAATGCAACAGGTATTACATATAACGTAGTTAAAAAAAAAAAGTGGAGTCCTGATCCTTAAAGTTTACTCACACTCTTTCCATGTCAAATTTATCTCTTAGCTTCCTGACTGATTCTGCTAACTACATTTTCAAGTTCTTATATGGCCTCTGCCTTATGCTCCGCCCCCCCCCACCAATCTAGAAGAAATATTATTTGAACATATTTCACAGGTCAAAGGACAATCCCTAAATTGAAGTAAGTGAAATGACAATCAAATGATTACTAATTACCTAGGTAAGAAAATGCCTCCTGTCAGGGTATCTAGGTATTAATATTGCTTTGACTGTTGGATAATATATAAATGGAAGGAAGGAAAGAAGAAAGGAATAAAGAAAAAAGATGTAAAAAGCTAAAGAAAAAGAAAAGATCATAATTTATTGCACTTCTATGTACATAGGAAGTTATTAGTATTCACGGAGGAAAGATTATAGGGTGCTAATGGAAGGGAGAAGAGGAGGCAGAGAGGGAAAAGAAAACACTAGGCAGAAATGGCAAAAGCTGGGAATTAAAGAATGAATTGGAGCAGACAGAATGTTATATAGAAAGAAATATACTAACTCCAACAATTCATAATTATACCACACATTTTTCCTTTTTTCTACTTCAGGTTCAAAGACTGGTTTAGGCAAAATCCTTCTTCATACTCTTCTAATTCCTCCTTCTTTCCTCACCCTCAAAGATTCTCCATTGTCTAAAGTCATCAGATTCAATCTTCTTGCAAAGTATACCTTGATACAAAATCTCCAGCCTGTCCACCTCTCCTTTCTAAAGTAAAAAAAAAAAAAAAAAATTCTCCTTTGCCATCACTGATGAAGCCAATCCTCACAGGGTATGAATAGATTTAAATAATCTCCCAAGTTGTTGTTGTTGTTACGTGGCATTGAGTCGATTGTGACTCATAGTGACCCTGTGTACAATAGAATGAAACACTGCCTGGTCCCTCGCCATCCTCACAAATGTTATGCTTGAGCCCATTGTTGCTTTTGGCGGTCCATGGCATATTCAATATTCTTTGCCAACACCACAATTCAAAGGCATTAATTCTTCTTTGGTCTTCCTTATTCATCGTCTAGCTTTCGCATGCATATGAGACGATTGAAAACATGGCTTGAGTCAGGCACACCTTAGTATTCAAAGTAACATCTTTGCTTTTCAATACTTTAAAGAGGTCTTTTGCAGCAGATTTGTCCAATTCAATGTGCCTTTGATTTCTTGACTGCTGTTTCCATGGGTGTTGATTGTGGATCCAAGTAAAATGAAATCCTTGACAATGTCAATCTTTTCTCCATTTACCATGATGTTGCTTACTGGTTCAGTTGTGAAGATTTTTGTTTTCTTTATGTTGAGGTGTAACCCATACTGAAGGCCGTAGTCTTTGATCTTCATTAGTCAGTAAGTGCCTCAAGCCCTCTTCACTTTCAGCAAGCAATGTTGTATCATCTACATAACACGAGTTGTTAATGAGTCTTCCTCCAATCCTGATGCCCTGCTCTTCTTCATATAGTCCAGCTTCTCAGACCATGTGCTCTGCATACAGATTGAATTAGTATGGTAAAAGGATACAACCCTGACCCACACCTTTCCTGACTTTAAACCACACAATATCCTCTTGCTCTGTTCTAATGACTGCCTCTTGATCTATGTACAGGTTCTTCATGAGCACAATTAAGTGTACTAGAATTTCCATTTTTCAAAATGTTATTCTTAATTTGTTATGATCCACACAGTCAAATGCCTTTGCATAGTCAATAAAACACAGATAAACATCTTTCTGGTATTCTCTGCTTTCAGCCAGAAGCCATCTGGCATCAGCAATGATATCCCTGGTTCCACATCCTCTTCTGAATCTGGCTTTAATTTCTGGCAGCTCCGTGCTGATGTACTGCTGCAGCCACTTTTGCATGATTTTTAGCAAAATTTTACTTGTGTGTGATATTAATGATATTGTTTGATAATTTCCACATTTGGTTGGATCTCCTTTCTTTGGAATGGGCACAAATATGGATCTCTTCCAGTCAGTTTGGCCAGTAGCTGTCTTCCAAATTTCTTGGCACAGACTAGTGAGGACTTCCAGCACTGTCATCCATTTGTTGAAACATCTTAATTGTTTTTTTGTCAATTCCTGGACCCTTGATTTTCACTAATGCCTTCAGTGCAGCTTGGACTCCTTCCTTCAGTACTAAATGGTTCCTGATCATATGCTACCTCCTGAAACAGTTGAAAGTCAACCGGTTCTTTTTAGTATAGTGACTGTGTGTATTCCTTCCATCTTTTTTTGATGCTTCCCATGTCGTTTAATATTTTCCCCACAGAATCCTTCAATATTGCAACTCAAAGCTTGAATTTTCTCTTCAGTTTTTTCAGCTTGAAAAATGCTGAGTGTGTTCTTCCCTTTTGGTTTTCTCTCTCCAGGTTTTTGCACAAGTCATTATAATATATTACTTTGTCTTCTTGAGCCACTCTTGGAAATCTTCTGTTCAGCTCTTTTACTTCATCATTTTTTCCATTTGGTTTAGCTAATCAATGTTCAAAAGCAAGTTTCAGTCTTTTCTGACATCCATTTTGGTCTTTTCTTTCCTTCCTGTCTTTTTAATGACCTCTTGTTTTCTTCATGTATGATGTCCTTCCACAGCTTGCCTGGTCTTTGGTCATTCGTGTTCAGTGCATCAAATTTATTCTTGAAATAGTCTCCAAATTCAGGTGGGACATATTCAAGTTTGTACTTTGGCTCTTGTGGACTTGTTCCAATTTTCTTTAGTTTCAGCCTGAGTTGGTATATGGGCAATTGATGGTCTATTCCACAGCCACCCCATAGCCTTGTTCTAACTGATGATCCTTGCCTTCTCTATCAAAGCTGGTCACCTATGCAGAAAACCTCAATTATTACATAACTATTTCCTCACCAACAAATATGGGAATAGAACAAGCTGATCTGTAAATTACCTCCTAGGATTTCATGAGTATTGAAAATATTTCCATTTGAGTCTATAAACAGTCGTGTCTTAAGAAATGACATTACAATACAATGACATTGTAGAAGACACTGTCTGTTGACTTTAATGTGTACTTGAGATGTTAGTGATCAAGTCAGAGAAGCACACTGGAATGATAGATCTGCAGTCCACAAAGAAAACGGAAAGAGAGTAAAAAAAAAAAAAAAATCAGAGAAATTACCTTATTTGGCAAAGTAATGTTTACAAAGATAGTTGACAATGAATTTTGTTTTTCTGTTAACTATTAATTTATCAGATGATATACAGTGTACCCATATTTTTACCACCATCACTTCAAACTAAATAGACAATAGGTATTTCCCCCAAACTTGAAGATTAACGTGTAAGACTATTTCATGGCTAAATTCCATACTTCTCTCTCTCGTGTCTCTATGTTTGAACTTGGCATGACTTCTTTAAAATTCCTCATTGGGGGTGAGTTTAAAGTTATTACTCCATTCGAAGATTTTGCTGGCATCCAGAGATCTCCTGACAACCACTTCAAGACACCACCAAGGCCTATCCAGAGATCTGGTAGATATATAAAGGAAAGGCTAGAACCCACTGGCCTGGGCAAATCGACAGTGATGTCCAGGGCCAAATGACCATTTCCATCAATATGAGGAGCTATGCACCCTTGGACTAGATCAGAAGTAGAATTGGTCTGGATATTTGGGAAAGCCTGCAAAACAAAACAAAAAATATCCAACATTCATTGATAGCTTCTTAAAAGCAGCCATTCCAGGTGGACTGACTGTTTCAGTTTGACCCCCAAGACAGAATACGTATCCTGGACATATATCACCAAAAACAAGTAGCTCCACTCTACCTTAGAAATTTCCTGTCAGCCCTGCACTTGCTGGCTTCACAGGAAGTGGGTGATGCAGCTATGACAAGTCACATATCTTAAGATAAATAGTGTTTTTAAGAGTAATATCCTTAGAAGCAAGGATGACAAGACTTTGTCTCACATATTTTGGACATGTTATCAGGAGGGACCAGTCCCTGGAGAAGGACATCATGCTTAGTAAAGTAGAGGGTCAGCAAAAAAGAGGAAGAGCCTCAATGAGATGGATTGACCCAGTGGTTCCAACAATGAGCTGCAGCATAAGAAAGATTGTGAGGATGGTGCAGGACTGGGCAGCGTTCTGTTCATAGTGTCGCTATGAGTCTGAACCAACTGGATGGCATGTAACAACAACAATGACATGCACCAGCATTAGTAACAGAGAGAGCATTAGACAAAATCTGCTTCCTTCTTTGGAAACTAGACTTTAGCTGTTACGCTCTAGGTTGATTATACCAATAGCTTCGTTGTTATACCAATTATGTTACATATGAGATGAATAAAACCATTTATCTTCTTTATAATGAGGTATCAACGAATAAACTATTTAATGTTTTAGTAGTAACCATATGATTTTCTAGTACAGCATAAGCATATTGGCACAGACTTTTCTCATTTTTTGTGCCCTGGCCTTACCACTTATTCTATGTAGCGCCTTCCTCTTCCTTCTTTCTACACTTCCTAGATTGTTGATATCCCCATGTCTGCCGCTTCAGTGAGGAATGCCAGTAATTATGACTGAAATTAAAGTCCTGCATAAAAAATATAAAGGCTCTGGAACATCAAGCAATAATTTCAAGCTTTGTCACTTCTTAATTAAAACACATTTTAGAAGGGTATATAGAGAGTTGGTGGCTGCACAATTAATGTTTAATGCATTTTTCATTGTCATATATCCTCACAGCTTTGCCCTTCATTATTTTCAATGATCTTTAAAACCATGCAAAATTATGTTTATGTGCATTCTCATTTTGCACTTTAATCTTAATTCCACAATAAATAAGTGTACTCAGCAGAGTTGGATCCCTAACACCATAAAAGTATAGACTGCTTTAAAAAATTACAAATTATACATTGCTTATTTAGTAATAAATAACACCTTCAAAAGTTCTCACTTAAAAATTTTCTCTACCTTTAGTATTTTCAGCTTTAAGTGAGACCTTGAAAATTGTATCAAAGAAATATTAACCTCGGCATTTTTCTACAAAGAATAAATGTGTAAGCCATCCTACTCATGATTTTTGGCTTATGTTCTACAGAAATTCTGTTCATAAAGAAAAAAAGTTTGCCTCTAAAATTTGTTTCATTAACACAGAGCTTTCTCTCTGCACTCTGTACTTGCAATGCTTTGGAGCTATCGAGTGAGGAATGTGTATGTCTTAGTCATCTCATGCTGCTATAACAGAAATGCCACGAGTGGATGGCTTTGACGGAGAAGTTTATTCTCTCACAGTCCAGTAGGCTAGAAGTCTGTATTTAGGGTGCCGGCTCCAGGGGAAGGGTTTCTCTCTCTGTTGGCTCTGGAAGAAGGTCCTCCTCATCAGTCTTCCCTTGGTCTGGGAGCATCTCCGAAAAGGAACCTCAGGCCCAAAATGCACTCTGCTACCAGAGCTGCTTTCTTTATGGTATGAGATCCCCCTGTCTCTCTGCTGGCTTCTCTCTTTTATATCTCAAAAGAGATTAGTTTAAGACACTATCTAATCTTATAGATCTCATCAATATAACTGTCACTAATCTATCTCATTACATCAGAGTGATAGAATTTACAATACATAGGAAAATCACATCAGATGACAAAATGGTAGCCAATCATACAATACTGGGAATCATGACCTAGCCAACAATTCAATCCATGAGTGTACATTCTAGAATGATATCTATTGTCTTGTGCATCAATATACTAACATACTCTAAAGACAGATTTAAAATGTATAGTCATTTTGGAACTAATTTCTTTACCTGACTTATGTGTTCAAGTCATTCATATCTTCTTTTCTTTTCCTTTTTAAATGCCTTTACTTCTTTCATTGACAACGATTGCTCTAATTCTCACCTCCATCTCTCTAAGCCACCCTCCCTAGATAACCTCATTTCTGATTCTTTCAATGATGAATTTATCTTCAAAATCACTGAATTTTTTTTTTTTCCTTGCACACTGTTTTCATCATGAACTTTTCCTTTCAAGTAGTGTGATGGCAAGTGATTCTCTTTTTCTGGTTTTCAAACCCTCCAAGATTCACTTCACCTTCTATTATAACAAGGCCTGGCTATTTGCTTATTGCAAGAAGAAATGTAAGAAAACAAACAGAAAAGCAGAACTTTACGTGATGAATTCCATGGTGCTTTCCATCTCAGTTGGCTCTCACAAACACTCACCTGTTATACACCTTCACGTATGTTAAAATGATTACTCTGAACAGATCTTTGTGGGGATGAAAGCAAAGCAGATAAAGAGGAAAAGCAATGCAACAGTTATATTAGGTACCAGAGCATAAGCAGATCGGTGAAATTTCCAAAATAAATCTAGAAAGAATGAACTGATTTATATAACCACTTAAGATTTGAATTCTTTTAAAATATTTGCTAATCCAGTAGATAAAAAACAAAAACAAAAAAGGCACCATTGTGTGCATGCTTAATTATTAAAAAAAAAAAAAAAAAAAACCTGAAGATTTCGTCCATAATTTGATGGGCATTTGTATTTCATTTTCAGTGTTCACAGTTTATTTTTCCACTATAATAAAAAATATTTTTCCACTAGGATGACTTTATTATTGACGAATGACTTTTAAATATAATATTGTCTTTGTCCATAATATAGATTTTAAATATTTTCCCAGTTCCTTAATTTAACTTTTTTAATTTTGACTTGCATATTTACATGTTTTGTTTTGTTTTTACACCCACATTTTATTTGGTTTTAAATAAATATCCTGGTATATCCTCGTGTAAAATATTTATAGCTTTGTCACATTCTACTCATTAAAGCACATGTACTGTTTTTTAATTAGACATCTGATGTAAGGATGCACCTAACTTTGCTTTTTTCCACCTAGCTAGCTGTACCAAAGTGGTGTGATCTTTTTCTCTATAATGTGATGCCATGTTTACCCTATATAAACATTGGATCCGTTTCTACTCCACTTATCTATGTCATGATAACACCACAATGTTGTAGTTATTTTACTATTGCTACCACCATTCCTTTTAATTCTCTTCTCGTTGGAATTTTCTAATTTATGTTTGTGTGATTATCCTTTTAGATTAAAATTATTTTTTTAAGGTGAAAATATCCCATTTGGGATTTTAATTGGGATTGTTTCAAACATTTAAATGAGTTTGAGAAAACAATATATCTTTAAATATCATCTTTCCATTTAGTGACATATTGTGTTTTTCCTCGTTGAATGAACCAACTTCAAAAACCCGATAAAGGAGTTTCTTATCGATAGTTAATTTGGAAAAAATTCTTTAATTGCTTTGACTTTTAGCTTAAAGAAAAGATTTTCAATGATCTATTGGAAGATTTTCGTAGGGAAATGACCACTGTGCTTGGCCTAGGCACAGCTTATGCTCTCCTTATTAGGTAAAGTTTTATCAACCAGATTACTAGATGTTCTGTCTCTTCAATTATCACTTGATTCTCTTTTTATCCCTTTGTAGAGCCTAGAACAACCACAAACTCATTGAACAACTACCTGTTCCTTAGTATGCTTTGCTTCCAAAACTTTCCTCAGTATCTTTGAGGTTCATGCATACCCCAATATAATTCCAATATCAGGCAAAGGATAATATTATTCTCTGATTTGAATGACTCCTTGTAGAGCCCCCTTCACAACTCAGGTGAGCTAGACTGCAGAGTCAATAAACATCATCTTACAACAATCTATCTTCTCTGCCATTCTTGCCCTTGATATATTAGACTGTGTAGCAGAGAGTGCACTGACAGTAACTATGGGAATGATTGCAAACTGCTGCACATATTAATCCTCTGATAGTGTTTGGTAAATGACTGTTCAAAAATAAAAACATGTACTCCTGAAATATAGAACAAATAACATGTAAACATAAATGGAACATAAATAAAAATCCCGATTTGGGAATACTCTTCTTAGGATATAATTTGTTTACTGGAACCAGGTTTTAGATACATAAAACCCACCTTTCAGTGTTTTTTTACACTTATATATTTTGTCACTAGGTCATCCCTAAAGGTCCAAAAGGAGATAGTATTTATCAGACTGCCAAAATCATGAATTAGTCTATTGCTCAACAGTTGAATGGTAAGTGAATATTATTTTTTTAATCTAATGTTTGAGTTTGTCTGATGACTTTAATTATCCATTCATCTTAAAATTATAAGTCCTGTAACTATACTGGAGCCCTAGTTGCACTGCGGAATTCTGGTGAAGTGATACAGTTGCTAAACAAAATGTCGGCAGTTCAAATCCACCAGCTGCTCCTTAGAAATCCCACGGGGCAGTTCTACTCTGTCTTCCAGAGTAGTTATGGGTCAAAATGGACCCAATGGCAACAGGCTTTTTACAGTGGCACAGTGGTTAAGAGCTCAGTTACTAACCAAAATGTCGGCAGTTTGAATCCACCAGCTGCTCCTTGGAAGCCCTCTGGAGCAGTTCTACTCTGTTCTATAAGGTTGCTATGAGTTGGAATCGACTCAATGGCAATGGTTTTTTTTGTTTTGTTTTATTTTTTTATAACCATACTAAAGTAGTTTAAGAGAAAAAGTATATATGGATTGCTACATTTTCTTGATATGGTATAGATGTTGTTCTTTTTGTATCAAAATCCTCTCATTTACCACTTCTTTGGGCTTAGAAGTGCTTCTAACTGACACCATATCCTTTTGCCCAAGCAGTTTTCACTGGCTTCCAACACCTGCTCTGCCCTCATGTAATCAGAAAAGAAGAACAAGAGAACAAATGCCGCTCACAAGTATATCTCAACTAAGGACTGAGTTGAGTTGTTGTGTATTCTACATCATTTCTCAGAATCCTGCTGTGAGATTAAGCTTTATTTGTTCACAGGGGTACCTTGCTTCATAAAACACTCTTTATTGGATCCCTTTCCTTCACTGTCCTAATTTCTACTTTTCTACTGCAATTTTCTGGGATTATCTTCCAAATAACCTTCTTGTAGTTAAATCCATTTCTCTGGATCTGTTCCTGGGGGAACACAAACTAAGACACTTACTTGTCTTTAAGATTCCCAATTTTCCCCATATTTTAACATTTTTGAAATTGGGATGCGTCATTGTGGTTGACAACTATTTGGATGGCTACTTGACTCACAGAAAATTCCTCGATAGCCACCTCCATGCCCCATCATCCTTCTCTCCCTACTCCATCCCCACCATAGCTGATTGGTCTAGTAATTAAAGTAGCTGACTCAAGTTGGGTCAATCATGTATCTTCCAGGAAATTCAAACTTGAATGTAGGGCCTCAGATACCGAAATTGGCTAAGACATGTTAATGGTAGTGCCCCAGAAAGAAAGTATATGAACTTTTTGCTGAGATTACAAGAGCTGTGCCTGTTCTCTTTTTTCCCCAAGGCTTGGTGGCATTCCTTTAGTCCTATGATGCTATTTCAAAACCCTTCAGTAAATCCTACCAGCACAAGTGTTTTCTGCAATGTCCCTTTGTCTCTTTCCTCACCACAGAAAAGTATTTATTACCCAAAAGACATAAGTCATCAACTCGAAATTCTGGATACCTTTATTTCTCTCCTACCACCAAGAGTCTCACCACCACTATGATTTTTTTTTTTTTCCTTTCACCTTTAATTAGTAGACATGTTACTGGTATTACTGGAACTAGGGCATGTATTCTAGATAACCTATAATCATCAATGAGTGAAAATAGGATTTGAAATCTGTCACACACAACTTAATCATCAGCCAGAAAAAAACAGAAGATTCATTCAAAACACTTTTTGTCGAGTACCTATTTCATGATGGTCACTGTGCTGAGCAAATGTGACAGAGATGAACGGTCTATCTGCTTCATTCTACAGTTGCTCTGCAGAATGACTTTTTGGTTTCTGAATACTTGCTTACAATGACTTTTTGGTTTCTGAATACTTGCTTACAAGGTTAAGCCTTCTCCATTAAAGTTAACATACTAAAACTATGTTTAAGTTCAAATTCCAAATTCCTGGGTGAAGAATTCTGGTAAGTCTAGCTTGGTTCATATGTTTACCCCTCAAGCAGTCAACTGGGCCCAGGACACGAGAGTAACCTTTTACACAATGGCTGATGAGGTCTCAACCATTGTTATGAAGAGGAACAGGGATGTTCCTAGGATATTGGGATTGAGAAAAACTTCCAAGAGGAGTCCATTATAGGTAGAATGATCATACATCCTGATTTTCCTGAGCTATTCCTGGTTTATTACTATGCTTTGGTCATAATAATTAACGGTACCCCATTTTGCTTTCTTGGGTGATATATGTTCACTCTAATTATAAAGATCATCAAGGGCAACCCTATCCTTTTACTTAAGAGGACAATTGAGACCTATAAAGGTTAAAAGGTTTTTTCAAGGTCATCTTGTTAGTGATAGATGAGGCAAAATCCTGGTGTACAGCATCCCATTTTAGTTACGTTCATGTTGTTCAGTCTATTCTCTTTCACCTTTCCATCTTGTGACTGACAGCATGAAATTATGAAACGGTTGGTTAAATTCTGCTGAGTTTGGTAGTCAAGGAACAGAGCAATTTCAACATCTCAACTCTGTTCAATAGCATCATGATTAGAATTAGCATCCTAAATAAGCAGCCAAACTAAAGTAAGAGAATATTACTCAGCAGAACTTTTCTTGGGCTGCTAAATGCTATTATAAAATAGAGTATAATAGGAAATAATTTTTTTTATTGTTTCTTTAACATTGACTGAATGGAATGTAGCCTTGACTCTATCATTAACAGGGCTTGTGTTCTTCTTAAGGAAATATTTCATTCCTGAAAGTTTAAGCATTAGCTAAGGATAGTGGCCCTTCCAGCTGGCTTACGTATACCACAGAATAGCATCTTAGACTCTCCTCTCAAAAAAGACATCTTTACTTTAAAAATAAAATAAAACCTAAGAAAAAATAGCTCCTTAGGGAAAAAGCCCCAATTCTGGGGAAATGTCCTTTTTCTGAGGTTAGCATAAATCATATTTGTGAAAAAGGAAAATGTGGTTACATTTCAATATTCTAAAACCATTCCTTTTATTTATCCTTCGTGGTGCCATTTCCCCCATTCTACTGTCTAGTACAAACTCAGGAAAGGTGTGCGTCAGGGCTGTATTTTTTCACCATACCTATTCAATCTGTATGCTAAGCAAGTAATATGAGAAGCTGGACTACATGAAGAAGAACAGGGCATCAGAATTGGAGGAAGACTCATTAACAACCTGCGTTATGCAGATGACACAACCTTGCTTGCTGCAAGTGGAGAGGATTTGAAGATCAAAGACCACAGCCTTCAGTATGGACTGCACCTCAACATAAGGAAACCAAAATTCCTCACAACTGGACCAATGAGCAACATCATGATAAACGGAGAAAAGATTGAAGTTGTCTAGGATTTCATTTTACTTGGATCCACAATCAACAGCCATGTAAGCAGCAGTCAAGAAATCATAGATGCATTGCATTGGGTAAATCTGCTGCAAAGGACCTCTTTAAAGTGTTGAAAAGCAAAAATGTCACCTTGAAGGCTAAGGTGCGCCTGACCCAAGCTGTGGTATTTTCAATCGCATCATATGCATGTGAAAGCTGGGCAATGAATAAGGAAGACCGAAGAAGAGTTGATGCCTTTGAATTGTGGTGTTGGTGAAGAATATTGAATATACCATGGACTGCCAAAAGAACAAACAAATCTGTCTTAGAAGTACAACCAGAATGCTCCTTAGAAGCAAGGATGGCGAGATTGCATCTTACATACTTTGGACATGTTGTCAGGAGGGATCGGTCCCTGGAGAAGGATATCATGCTTGGCAGAGTACAGGGTCAGCGGAAAAGAGGAAGACCCCCAACGAGGTGGATTGACACAGTGGTTGCAACAATGAGCTCAAGCATAACGACGATTGTAAGGATGGCGCAGGACCAGGCAGTGTTTCGTTATGTTGTGCATATGGTCACTATGAGTCGGAACCCACTCGACGGCACCTAACAACAACTGTCTAGTACCAGAATCTTTTCATTCTTTCATTTCTCTTTACTTTGAAATTTTCTCTCCGGAAAGGACTTTTCACATTTCTGAAGAAGATAAATGAGTATTAGATATTCTTTTATTTCTCCTAGGAGCACTATTCTATAAAGCCTTATCTATAAAGTCAAAAAGTTTGAAACTTCTAGTAATTAAACTTCAGGGATTAGCAAATCACAATATCGTTCAGGGAAGGTGAGGCTTCTCAAAACTCCTCAAATCATGGCAAGTGTGTGGCCTTCCTAATGCACCTACTGTACCTGTTACAAGGCAGGCTCTGACTTCCATTTCAAGCTTAAACTGTACATATAGCAAAGCTGAATGAAGACCCTTTTCAAAACCGCCCAGATTGGAAAATTAAGCTCACAGACTTCCAGCTGTAAAAGCACTCTAAAAATATGGCAGAGTGATCAATAGCTACTGTTTACTTCAATGCCAGGAGCTGAGAAAAAAAAATAATAGTCAGGAGATGGAATTTAGATGAATTCCCTAATGGAAAGCTTTAGATTTTTGCATCTTGATAGGTGATTTTCAGAGGAAGCTGAATTATGACTTTTTCAATCAAACCACACTTATAAACATCAGTTTCAGCACAATACTTCCAACATGGTAGCTTAAATATACACCAGCTAACTCGTGAAATGGATGAGCTAGTGAGTAGGAACTTGAAGTTGAAAAGAAAATTTCTGTATTTTTCACACAATATTAAAAATAAGAGAAGTAAAAGATGTATAAGACCCTAGCCTCATTTTTTATTGTTAATAATTCAAAATTCAAGCATGTTTTGGTTTCCCGTAATTAATTATTGCTGCATGTTTTGGTTCATTTTGAGTAGCAGAATGCTCTAAAGAATCAGTGAAATCATTTACTGAGACTTAAACAGCTATCAAATTTCAGGGCTAATTTCTTAACTTGCTAGTCCTCATTTTATGCAAAATATAATGTCTAATTATAACTATAACCTACTAACTTTATGGGGAGATTATAAGACTTAACCTGATATTATCAATAAGCCTTTTAGGATTCATAATGAAAATCAGTATAAGATCAAAAGGAAAATTTATTTGAATATTGAAATGTAGAAACTGCACAAAAGCAGTATCTTTAGGGGCAACCAAATTTAGTAGCCATGAATCAGAATGAAATTTTCTTCAGTACAATTTAGGAGAAAGGTATCAGTGACTAAATTGAAAATTAGTTACTTTGGGATGCCTGGCTGAGTTTACTTTCTCTTTGGATACTCCTAAATAATTTGTCAAATTATATCCCAAAAGTTTAAGAATTTGCTTTCTTACACATTTTCCCTTCCAAGCTAGTTCTAAAAAAAAAAAAAAAAAATTTTTTTTTTCTTTTTCTAGCTTAGGTTATAAATATTACTAGCCACTCTGAGTTTACAATTAAGGAAGAAAACAAAGGAGGGACTCCATATGAATGATTCTCCTTATTTCCCCTCTTCTTGAATCATGTTAGAAGATAATATATGAGTAATCTCTCTATAACTAATTAAAATTTAAATACTTGAATCAGTTTTCAAATTAAGAATTTATTTTCTTGCTGTCTAAACCATTATATTAAGGAGTTGCTTACTAACGAACACCTGGGCTATATTCAGTTTAGGTCTAACTTTGGACCCACATTCCTGAGGAAACATATGCTTCTTAAGGACCTTAGAGGAACCCTGGTGGCACAGTCATCAAGAGCTGGGCTACTAAAAGGTCATCAGTTCGAATCTACCAGCCACTCCTTGGAAACCCTATGGGGCAGTTCTACTCTGTAGGAGCCCTGGTGGTGAAATGGTTAAGGACTTGGCTGCTAACCAAAAGATCTGTAGTGAGAATCCACCAGCTGCTCTGCAGGAGAAAAGACCTGCTAATCTGCTCTAGTAAAGATCTCACCCTAGGAAACTCCATGTGGCAGTTCTACCCTGTCCCATAGGGTCGCTATGAGTTGGAATAGGCTCAATGGCACCTAACATTTAGGCATTAAAAAAAAATTTTTTTTTTTCTAATGCACAGGGAAGAGGAGCCCTAGTGGTGCAGTGGCTGAAGTGCTTAGCTGCTAACCAAAAGGTCAGCAGTTCAAAACCACCAGGCACTGGCTGGAGAAAGATTTGGCAGTCTGCTTCCAAAAAGAGTTATAGCCTTGGAAACCCTATGGGGAAGTTAAACTCTGTCCTATGGGATCGATATGTGTCAGAAGCAACTTGGCAGTGGGTTTGGTTTGGGTTTTTTTGATATACCAAAATAGGCTGCTCACGTGAGCTGGCTTGAGTATTGGAGCCTTTGAGGTTCTAATGTTCTGTCACCAGAAGGCTAGAGCTATTACCAGGTATATGAGCCTAGGACTCCATTAATTTTTCTTGTATGGATTCAGCTCAAGTGTCCACGTAGTCAGTCACCAAGTGTGTGGTATAGGCTCTCACCTATGGTCTTAGAAGAGTAGTGGTGATTGGTGTATGCACAGGTTTCTGGTTGCAGCAGGGGGTCACACTCTGAGCAAGGCAAGGGGCTGATAACTGTCCCCCAAGTGTCTGTGAGGAAGGCGTGTTCCTGTTCTCTAGAGTGCACAGGTGGGTGGGCTCTGCAACCATACCATAGGCACCCAATGCTTTTAACTATAGGGACTGGGAGGCACCACTTATCCTTGGACCCCTGCCACAGATGGCTAGGTGGTGTGGGTGGAGCCACCAGTCCTCAGGCTCCTTATGTGAGTAGGTGAGGACTCTGCTTAGTAGGCAGAGTGGTGTCAAACATCAAAAACCCCCACCTCTCTACTGCACAGCTGAAAGAGTTAAAGTCAGACCTTATGCACATATACCCTTGCACTGTAACAAAGGCCCAGCTGCTGAAATGGATTCACATGGGTCCATGCAGGGGTGAAAGGCATTCAAAATCCGTGGACCATTTGTTACTGGACAGGAGCCACTTCTGCCCTAAATTCCCAGCTTAGGGGAGCCAGCAGATTAATTTTTCCCCATTTGCTAATTTGTTCCTTCTCTAAGCCCGAGAGAATCGTTCAGAACACTCAGCAGGGCCTATCTTAGGCCCAAAGAAATCCACTGTCACTGAAGCTGACCTGGGGCCTAGGGCAGAGGGAGGAAGGATCAGATAAATGGGAGAGTGTTCTTCGTCAGGGGTGCTTTTAGATGTGTGCAGTAAATTAGACGCAGCACTTAACTTTTGCCAAGAGCGTTGTTCTTCCCTGATTCCTGAGGTACAAGTAGTCTCTGCTGCTCACTCTCTGTGGCTGAGAAAACTGAGTCTAGCATGCTACTGCCAGCTCCACTGTGGTCATGCCAGCAGATCAGGGCTGAGAGGCGTGTGTTCCCACCCAATCAGGTCTGGCAACTCCTTGCTGTTCTGAACCATCTCTCCCTCCCTCTGCTGCTCAGTCTGATTTCTTAAACTTTGCCTTTGATGTTTACGGCTCCTAGCTTGTCATATATATGATCGATTCATTTGTTTTTTCAGGTCTTTGTTGTAAGACGGACCACTGGAAATATCTGACTACTCTGCCATCTTGGCCCCGCCTTCTGTTTTTTTTTTTTAATGCATAAAGAAGAAGCTAATTCCATTTAATTTAAATGATTTTAGAAACAACAGTCTGCTCCCATATGGTAGTGAGTGTGGAGAAAAACACCTGTAGCTGGGTGTCTGGAGACTTTACTTCTTGTTTAACTCTGCCATTGCATGGCTGCAAGCAAGTTATTTCCTCCTCTAAATGGACTTCGGTTTCATCAATTGATAAAAAGAATCAGTCATTTTGAATTATTTCTACAATCACTTTCATCATAATAATAATCTTTAAAAGTCTGTGTTTGTATATTGTGCATACTTTTTTTTTTTTTTAAGTTACCATCGAGTTGATTCCAACTCATGGTGACCGCATCTATGTCAGAGTAGAACTGCGTTCCATAGGGTTTTCAATGGATGATTTTTCAGATGTAGATTGCCAGGCCTTTCTTCTGAGGCACCTCCAGGTACACTCAAACCAGCAACCTTTTGGTTAGCAGCCAAGTGTGTTAATAGTGCCAGCAAGGAACTAAAAACAAATTGCCATTGAATTGATTCTGAGTAATACTGCCCCATAGGGTTTCCAAGGAGTGGCTGGTGGATTTGAACTGCCAACTTTTTGATTAACAGCTGAACACTTAACCCTTATGCCGCCAGGGCTCCACCAAGGAACTACTACACCTAAAATACCAAGTCGATGCCAAAGAGAAATTTTGCAATACTAGCTTTGAGCAGTAAATACTGAGGATCTGTATCTAACTTATTGTTTGAATGCAAAGAGTTTGTTTTAGAGTGAAATCTGTTTAATGTTATATATTTTACTGTAAAATTTTTATTGATATTTAATAGGTTGCAGTTTTTTCTTAGAAAGTTTATATTTGGGAAAAACTTGAATCTCAGGATGTTCAAAATTTTACATTACTGACCCTTGAATTATTAAAGTACCTTACTATTTTAGTTATTTTTCCCAGTTTTCTTTATTGCGTTTTATTTTAAACTTAAGGATTTAGCCTCGATTCTTTTCTTCTTTTTTTCTGTTATTGGACAATTATTTATGCCTTTTCTCCTTTAATCAAAGTGCCTAGAATTGAGAAACTACTGGAAAACTAGAAGAGCATCTTGCCCCTTGTGGATGAAAAATATCAGACTTTATATATGATAAAAACTAGCAAAACTCACAAAAGGATAAATACACAACATGAATAGCCCTTTACCTATTAAAGAAATTGAATCAAAAATTAATATCTTTCCACAAAACAAATTAACACTGGAGAGAATTTTACCAAACAAATGAGGAAGAAATTATACCAATTCACCAAAATCTCTTTCAGGAAATAGAAACAGAGGGAACACTTCACAATTCATTCTGTGAGAACAGCATTACCCTAACACCTAAACCAGATAAAGACATTACAAGAAAACTGCAAAACCAATAATTCTCATGAACATAGACAAAAAAAAAAAAATCCTCAACAAAATATTAGCAAATTTAATACGACAATATTGTTATGGTTTGAATTGTGTCCCCCAAAATTATGTGTTATTAATTCTAACCTCTATGCCTGTGATTATAATCCCATTTGAGAATAAATTGCTATGGTAATGAGACAGGATTAGTGCAGGGTACATCCTGAGTCAATATTTTTTGAGATATAAAATAGATTAAACAAGTGAGCAGAAGCTGAGATTTGGGAAGAGAGATGCCAAGCCACATGAAGATTCCCCAGAAGCAGAAGCTGAGACACAAAGACCTTCCTCCCGAGCCAAAAAAGAGAAGAAGTCTTCCCCTGGAGCAGGCATTCTGAATTCCAACTTCTGGTCTCCTAAACTGTGAGAAAATAAATTTCTGTTTGTTAAAGCCACCTATTTGTGCTATTTCTGTAATAGCAGCATGAGATAACGAAGACAAATGTATAAAAAATTACACACAATGACCAAGTGGGATTTATTTCAAGTATGTAAGGCTGTTTCAATATTTGGCAATCAATCAGTGTAATCCAGGACATTAACAGACTAAAGAAGGAAAACCCTATGATCATATCAATTGATGTAAAAAAAAAAAAAATCTGATAAAATCCAATATCTTTCCATGAAAATAACTCTCATCAACTAGTAAGAGAGAACTTTCTTAATGTAATTAAGAATATCTACAAACAACCTACTCAGTTTCTAATGACTAATTTTTCCTGATTATGAATCATATTTTCCAGAAAATGTACATATCTAGTAATTTTTTATTTGCTGCAAGACATTATCAATATGATGTTTTTTGAGTGCATGGGTTTACTGGGTTGTATTTTGTTGCCTCCCATGGAAGTTTCCTGAACTTTGTTCCTGAAGACAATTCATCTACTGATGGATTCCACAGGTTTTTGTTTTTTTTTAACCAATTATAATTCTCAAAATTAAAAATCTGAACACTTCATATAAAAAATATTTCTAGCTTTTATTATCTGACACTATAACAACACTGAAACTAGATCTATTCACTGTAATAATGTAATGATTTCTAAAGCTGAATACGGAAAGATATCTTAAACAAGACAAGTGCTGTTCACCTCCTCCAGATACTTACATAATCCTGGAGGCATTTAAACTGTGACTCATGATCTACATGATGCCCACCATTTTATTTGGCAGAGTTCTACCCTTTCCCCCATTTTCTCTTTTATCTATTACTTACCACTACTATATCCGTAGGGATAGGTTCGACAGCAGCCTACATTTCAATCTACACGAAAGATATATGACCATTAATGCTGACTTGCCTGGAGCACATTTATTTGTAATCCTGAGGGAATATAATAAGAATAAATAAAGAAATCTCAAAGGGAAAAAATTTTTCTGAAAATCTTTTTTTCTAAGCTCTCAACAACTCTTTCATTCTATTTAGAGATGACTTCAGTGCCAGTATAAACACACTGGCAGCTACAGAGTTGCTTTTCTTTTCATACAAATGACAGTGAGATGAAATTCCCAATGGGGCTGGATTAGTCAAATTAGCCCATAACTCACGATCCTCCACAA
Source organism: Loxodonta africana (assembly GCF_030014295.1). NCBI lineage: Eukaryota > Metazoa > Chordata > Mammalia > Proboscidea > Elephantidae > Loxodonta > Loxodonta africana. The sequence continues at coordinate 40,120,269 of NC_087349.1, forward strand.
TGAACTCAGGAATTTATTACATGATTTATTTTGCAACCAATGTATCATATTTCTAAATAAATTTTTCTTAGACTAATCCTAAAATAAATTCACTCTTCTTGAGAACTCCTACTACTCAGCCAGTTCAACCAGGTGATGGAGTGTTTAAAAAAAAGAAAAAAAGTGATCTAAAACTAAAACTATTTTCTTGGTAAAGTTTATATTAAACTGATCAAAAATACTCACACATTTTTTCCCCATATCTTAGCAAAGTTCAATATTTTGGAAAACCTTTATTCTACTTTTATGCTCTTTAAATAATACATTTGCAGAACTGCATGTGAATAAAGATGCTATCCATTCCCTTTTAGAAAAGGGTATCCCTCATATTTTAATATTTTAGTGAAACTATCTATGAACAAAGAGGGGGTATCTCTTTTCTTTCAATGCATATAAATAACCTTACTTTTTTTCCTATGACTTTTTTTTCTCAAAATAGTCTCTTCACTTAATCTCAACAAACTGCTATAGAGAAGTGTTCAAACTAATGAAACTATTCCTTAGAAGTAGAGTTAGCTAGGTTCACAAAACTGGAGGTCTACATAATTAGAAGCCAAAGTCGTTTTACGGAAGATGAAATGGAGCACCCACAGCCCTCATTCCTGTAGACCAGGACTCTACAAGGGCTTCCACACACAACCTATTCCAATTTGGATCATCAGGTACAAATCATTCCTGATAACAGAAACGTTAAATCTTAAATTTCTATTATGAAATACACCATCATTAACCTTTTCGTGTATGTTTGGTTGACAAAAGAAATGCCAATTCAAATAGTTGCTTCACGATTTTCAAGGAGTTCTTTCCCACTGCCTTAACTAATGTCTTCATCCATTTAACATTTTAGAGAAAAAACAGTTTCCCTAAGATAAAATTCCCTAAGATAACAGAACAAAACGTTTTCCTGAAATGGTAAGCCCCTAGAGATAAGCTGTTTCCATTTCTGCTAAGAGGTTGAACTTTTCACGAAAAGTAACAAACTTTCAAGTTATGGTTCCTTATAAAACGGTTATTGGGATCAGCTTTTTTTCACCCTAAAATCAATAGGCAACAACTCCAGATTGAGTTTTTCAACACCATGGAAGAAAATGTCTTAGCCTCTTTTCCTAAATAGGTAAAGTATAGGGATAACTCTCTATTTTAGCAACAAAACTTTGCCAATGGGAACAATCAATATATTTTAAAAGAAATGTTTATTTAAAGGGTGTCATAAAATCACTCCACGTTGAACACTACAGAGCCAGTCTAATTATATAACCAGAAACCAATACCCAACAAATTGAAATGAATGTATGGTTTAAAACCTTAAACTCCAAAACATTATGATCTTGAAAATCAGGACATTTCCCATAGCTAAACAGAAAGCATAGATTTGGCCCATTTTCAAAATATACAGTCTATACCGTCTTCTACCTGGGTTATACACATATTAAAATTCTCTAAAGGTAGGATTTTGTAAACAAAAAACATCTGAAAACATTTAGTTCCGTCTCTACCCAAGGAACAAAATTCTTCAAGATTTTCTAACCCACTTCTAAAAGGTAAAAGATTTAACAACTAAGCTCAACATACACTTAAAAATGAAATTCAAAAAAAAAGTAAAGAAGAAAAAAAAAAAAAAAGCCCAGTATATAAGTGTCAGGATGGTCTTCTTTGAAAGCCATTTTTCTTTCTCCTAAGTGGCCACAACTTCTCTCCCATTTCAGACTGTTGGCAAAGCTGACCTAGTGAGCCTTGGCTCAGCATAACAGGCTTCCAGGAAAGCTGTTCCTAGCTTTCCCCGTTAAAGAGAGAGACTTCCAGAAAGTCCCTGACTGGATTTATTTGCTTACAGATGGCATGAGTTAATTATAAATAAACTTGTTTTCTTTTCTCCTCAAAGTTTATAAGCCTTTGAAATTGTTAAATGTCAAAAATACCTAGTCTGGATGAAATCGCCCATAGCTCTATAACAAGTTCCTACGAATCCTATTCCCATTGCTCACCCCACCCACTGCTATCCACAAAGGATGATTTGACTGAGTACCTGGAAAATCTCCTACACAAGCTGAAGCACCAATGCCTCTTTGGAGCTGAGCATTTGAAACTCAGCTGTCAAGCAACTCTGTAAAAACCTATCTATACGACCTTTCTATTCTGTTTTGTATAGAAAGACTCAGAAATTGGCCCAAACCTAAGGCAGTCTTTGAAGAGTCCTATTAATAAGTGAACAGGCATATATGTCAAAGGGCACCTTTGAATTTATAATAGGCCTTTCTGTAAATCATGAATTACAACACAACCTTAATACACTCCACCAAGCTATTATAGCTAAAAAAGCAAACTAACACTGACATGGAGTCTATTCCAACTCAACAACTCATAGAACTGCCCCATAGATTTTCCAAGAAGCGGCTGATAGATTCAAACTGCCAACCTTTTGGTTAGCAGCCTGAGCTCTTAACCACTGTGCTACCAGGGCCAAATTTCCCAGTGGAGCTTTGGACCCTGGAAAGGTTATGAGCATTTTAAAAGGGAGCCTATAAACAAAAGGTACAATGTATTACTTAGTGTACTATAGTGAGTCAAAGTAAAATTTCCCTAGCAGATGACAAGTGAACTTATTTTGGTAGAACGGGTGAGAGTTTGCCAAGTTGGGGCAGAGAGAACAGAGACAGGGATGCTGCTCAGAACTGACTTTTCTGCACTTAACTCCAACAACTCCCTGGCATGATACCCATGATTCAGTCATGCTGGTTCATTTGGTACTGCTTGAATATGCTTTGTATCTCTGCTGATGACATGGACCTGGCCTTACCTCAAGGTACCAACTTTCTGTGCAACTATCAAAATGCAGTCTAGTGCTGCCTTTTCTGGGAAGCAGTAGCTGATTTTACAGTGGCCTCTCCCCTTTTTGTTTCATTTTGGCAATTTAAACTTTTCATAAGAAGTCACTACTTATGGAGCCAAATTTCGAGAAAATAAAGCAATGAACCTAGAGTGATACTTCTCTCCAGTGTTATACAAATAAAGTAAAAAATTAATATTTCTTTGCATGTGTTACATTTTCAACTAACATTTGTTAGGTGAATAAATAAAATTGACTTAAGAAGTTTTGCTATCCAAAGCTGTCAAGATGCTGAATATTCAGATGTTTCTTGCTGCAGTTCTTTTAGCCAATATGGCATGTCAGAGGATGTAGCATATATTGATGAATATAAGATGCCTAAGATAAAATCTCCTGCTATCAAGGGCACAATATACACAACTTTCTCTTGTAGCTCTACTGATATTTCTTCCTAACGTACCCTAAGTCTTACAAGATGAATCCAGATTTTAGAGCAATCACACAGCTTACTGCTGTTGGTAAGTAGGGTTGTTCTATATTATGAATGATTTCTCTAGTGCTCATTACGCTATTCTACCACATTAGAATCTACAAGCCTGAATGGTGACCTTGAGAGTTCATTTAATCCACAGCCTGGCTTTAGTCAATCAAGATCTGACAGATTAGTCTATTGTAATTTTTAATGCAGCCAGAAAAGCAAATTTCACAGCGTTCCATGGTATGTTATTCTGTTCTAAGTCTTTCACACTCCTAGAAAAGAAATCTTCCTTATATCTAATCAATGTAGCACATAGAGGAAATGAGGAAAGAAACTATTCTTTAATAATAACATTCAATATACAAAACAAACACAATACTAATAGACAAACACAATACTAATTGCTCTATATGAGTATATTAAGCAATCCTTGAAAAAGCCAATGTGTAAGACTTTATTTTGCCAATTTTACAAATGAGAAAATTAAGCATTGAAGAATGTAAGCAAGATGCTCAAAATTACACAGCTAATAAAAAATACCTTAAAATCTCTAAAGAAAACTATAAGGTTCATAGAAAAAGATATGGCAGAAGCCCTCATTAAATTTCTTTTTCCAGAAACTATTTGGGAGTTCTCTCTTTTGCATCAAAGCATGAGTTTAATCAAGTATTTCTCCTCAGCATTATTTCCTCCTTTCCCTGTTTTCCTTAGAAAACCTATGCCTACAAGAGGCATCCCTTCTAAATATGCATCAATACCTACATATGGTTAACAAAATATATTCATTACTAATTCTATATCTACAACTACAACAGGTTCTGAATGACACACTGATACAGGGCGGTGACTAAAACATGCATCATTCCTCCCTTCATGAAGTTAAAGACCAGTAAAAGAGACAGATATTGAAGAAGTGATCACCCTCAGGTATAATTATGAACGGTGATAGTCCACAGGGCGGTAGGGGGAGGGGGGAATTGTACAGGGTACTCATGAGTAACATAACAGAAAGACCTTCTTAGGATTGAGAGGTTAGAGAAGGCCACCTAGAGAAAATGACATTTAAACTGGAGAAACAGTAAAATTGAACTGGTAATAAATACTGTGGAGAAATGCTTTAGGAAGGAAAGAAAAACAGTTCAAGTATAGGGAACAGAATGTATAAAAACCCTGAAGCAGGAAAAAGCTAGCATAATAGAGACATAGAAAAGAGGGTACTACCTGAAGCATACTGATCAAAGCAGAGTGATACAAAACATGACAAAGAACCAGACAGCTGGGCTGTACAGGTAGACATTTTTGTTACACTGCCATGGGAAAGGAAGCCACTGGTATGCTTTGAGCAGAGGAGTGATATGATATGATTTACATTTTTCAAAATATTATTCTAGATATATGGCGGATATTTATCTGTAACCCATACAAGGAATTCTCTAAAACAATAAGTTTTTAAAATCTATAAACCTCTAAAGACAAAGAACATAAGAAAAGACTCTCACAACTAGAAATCAGAAAGATAAATCATCCAAAAAAAAAAAAAACCCACTGCCATCGAGTGGATTCCAACTCTTAGCAACCCTATGGGCATAGTAGAACTGCCCCATAGTTTTTCCAAGGAGTGGCTGGTGGATTCAAACTGCCGACCTTTTGGTTAGCATCCATAGCACTTAACCACTACGCCACCAGGATTTCCAGATAAACAATAGCTAATTTTAAATATTAAAAAGCTAATTCTACTCTAGAAGAGGTAAAAATTGAGAAGCAATTTGATTTGCATTTTAGAATTCCCCAAAGACACTAATATATCTGAAAAAAAATTGAGGATAAGGCCCAAAACAGGAAAATACGTTTAAAAAGTTATTTCATTGCAGTTGCCCACTTTATCTCACCCTGGCCCCTGTCACAGTTCCCATTTCCAACTTTGCACAGCCAGCCTAATGGCCTACCTCATACTCCACCCTGAAGAGAAACAGCAAGTTTATTGTCTGGAGAAATGAAGACAGTCTGTGAACTGAAAGATAGTAGAGGTAATACACCGGAAGCATAAGGACGAAATAAACGTTTACGTGCTAAGTATCAAGACTGCTTCCTTCTTCCTTCATTCAATTCTCTGAGCACTGGCCAGGTGATTTGTTTATTGCTGTTATAAAGGTAAGGCTTACACTCTTCTAGTCAAAGAGGTTGAAAGATTCTTTTCTGTGTAATCAAAGAAAAGAATTATAGGTGACAATAATAGCAAGTTTCCAAAGAAAAAGCCATGTTGTGTCCCCCTATAGTGAACCCTCAGTTGGTAACTCTCTGACATGCAAATAACTTCCTATCAGTACACAGTACTGCACTTTCAAGTATGAGTGGAAAGCCAAGTTGTACTGACATCTTAAGAAAGCTTCAGATATAAAATACAAAGACAAAAACATCACCAAGAGAAAAAAGAAATTTGGAGGAAATAGAGGCTTATATGAAAAGACGAAAAACTAAAAAAAGAAGAAAAAAATTAATATCCTCTCAGAGGTAAGAGAAGGAAACCCAAAAAACCAAACACATTGCCGTTGAGTCAATTCTGATCCATAGCAACCCTATAGGACAGGGTAGAACTGCCCCACAGTTTCCAAGAAGCACCCAGTAGAATCAAACGGCTGACCTTTGGTTAGCAGCCATAGAACTTTGCCACTGTGCCACCAGGATTTCCAAAAAAATAACAGAATGCTATATAAATTGAAAATCAGAGGGAAAGAGCTGTATTAGTATTTAATTAAATACCTGGAAGATAGTCTGTATACGCCAGGCTCCGAGGATCTTAGGGGGTCATCTTAGAATTCTGTCTACTATAACTGGAAAGAAATAAAGCTTTGAAATTTCAGAGAGAAATTATTTATGAAACTAGAATCTATACCCAGCCAACCTATACCCAGTTCTGGACAGGCTGAAGCCACTTTCAGACATGTGATATCTCAAGTACTTACCGTCCACACAGGATTTGTCAGTAAGATGCTGATGGGCATGCACCACCAAATGATGTGCACTATGAGTCAGAATCAACACGACGGCAATGGGTTTGCTTTTTGGTTTTTTATACTGTATTAGTTTCCTGTGGCTGCTGTAACAAATTACCACAAACTGAGTGGCTTACAACAACAGAAATGTATTTGCGCACAGTTCTAGAGGCCAGAATGCTGAAATCAAGGTGTTAGCATGGCCATGCTCCCTCTGCCTTTTCCAGTTTCTGGTCGCTATTGGCTTTCACCGACTTGTGTCCACATCACTGCAATCTTTGCCTCCATGGTTTCTTTGCCTCCTTCTCTTCTGTATGTCAAGTCTCCCTCTGCATCACTCTTATAAGGGCACTTATCATTGGAAATAGGGCCCACCTGGATAATACGGAATAATCTCATTATTTCAAGATCCTTAATTACACCTGTAAAGACTCTTTCTCCAAATAAGAAAACATTCACAAACTGTGGGGATTAGGACATGGACATAACTTTGGGTGAGAATACCACTAGACCCATTAAAACTACCTAAATATCTGAAAATATGGGATTCAAGAAACCAGGCTGTAACTGATGAGTAAAGGGAATTCCCAGAATAGTTAAAAAGTGAGATCCCAGGATAATAACCGTGCAGCAGGCATAACCAACTAAACCCAGTGCCGTCCAGTAGATTCTGACTCATAGCAACCCTATAGGACAGAGTAGAACTGCCCCATAGAGTTTCCAAGGAGCGCCTGGTGGATTTGAACTGCCAACCCTTTGGTTATCAACCATAGCACTTAACCACTACACCACCAAGGTTTCTGCAGAAGGCATGGCTAGCAATAAATTCACATGAGATTAGAAGATTGAACAGAAATTTCTATCAGGAAGATAAAATCAACAGGCTTTCATATGTTTTTAAAACAGAGAATTTGAGAATGATTTATTAATAATTATACAGCTATACCTCGGATGTATCGTGGGTTCAATTCCAGACCACCACCATAAAGTGAATATTGCAATAAAGGAAGCCACATGAATTTTTTTGTCTCCCAGTGTATATAAAAGTTATGTTTCCACTATACTGTAGTCTATTAAGTGTGCAATAGCATCATGTCTAAAAAAACAATGTACATACCTTAATTTAAGAAATATTTTATTGCTGAAAAATGCTAATCATCATCTGAGCCTTCAATGAGTTGTAATCTTTTTGCTGGTGGAGGGTCTTACCTCGATGTTGATGGTTGCTGACTGATCAGTGTGGGGGTTGCTGAAGGGTGGGGTGGCTGTGGCAATTTTTTTAAATAAGATAACAATGAAGTTTGCCTCATCAAATGACTCTTCCTTCCGTGAAAGAATATCTCTGTAGCATGCAATGCTGTTTGATAGCATTTTACCTACAGCAGAACTTCTTTCAAAATTGGAGTCAGAACTCTCAAATTCTGCCACTGCTTTATCAACTAAGTTTATGTAATATTCTAAATTTTTTGTTCTCATTCAACAATGTTCACAGCATCTTTACTATCTGAAAAAACACTTTCTTTGTTCACCCATAAGAAACAACTCCTCATCCATTAAGGTTTTATCAGGAGAGTGCAGCAATTCAGTCACATCTTCAGGCTTCACTCTTAATTCTAGTTCTCTTCCTATTTCCACCACTTCTGCAGTCATTTCCTGCACTGAAGTCTTGAAACCCTCAAAGTCATCCACGAGATTTGAAATCAACTTCTCCGCAACTCCTGTTAACATTGATATTTTGATCTCCTCCCATAAATCATAAATGTTCTTAATAGTATCTAGAATAGTGAATCTTTTCCAGAAGGTTTTCAATTTACTTTGCCCAGATTCATCAGAGAAATCACTATCTATGCCAGCTACAGCCTTATAAAACGTATTTCTAAAATAATAAGAACTGAAAGTCGAGATTACTCCTTAATCCATTGGCTGCAGAGTGGATGTTGTGTTGGCAGGCATGAAAATAATTTCAGTCTCCTTGTACATCTCCATCAAAGCTCTGGGGTGACCTGGCGTATTGTCAAGGAGTGGTAATATTTTGGAAGGAATATTTTTTCTGAGCAGTAGTTCTCAACAGTAGGCTTTAAATATTCAGTAAACCATGTTGTAAACAGATACGCTGTCATCCAGGCTTTGTTGTCCCATTTATAGAACACAGGCAGAGTAGACTTAGCATAATTCTTAAGGGAAGTAGGATTTTTGGAGTGGTAAATGATAATTGGTTTTCACTTAAAGCCACCAGCTGCATTAGCCCCTGACAATAGAGATGGCTTGTCCTTGGAAGCTTTGGAGCTGGGCATTAACGTCTCTCTAGCTATACAAATCCTAGATGGCATATTCTGACAATACAAGGCTGCTTCGCCTACTGTGAAAATCTGTTGTTTAGCATATCCACCTTCCTCAGTTATCTTAGCCGGATCTCCGGGATAACTCGCCGCACCTTCTATATCAGCGCTTGCTGCTTCTCCTTGTACTTTCATGTTATGGAGGCGGCTCCTTTCCTTAAACCTCATGAACCAGTCTCTGCTAGCTTCAATTTTTTTCTTCTGCAGCTTCCTCACCTCTCTCAGCCTTCATAGAATTGAAGAGAGTTAGGGCTTGCTCTGGGTTAGGCTTTGGCTTAAGGGAATGTTGTGGCCGGTTTGATTTGCTATCCAGACCACTAAAACTTTCTGCATAGCAGCAATAGGATGTTTCACTTTCTTATCATACGTGTGTTCACTGGAGTAACACTTTTAATTTCCTTCAAGAACTTTTCCTTTGCATTCACGACTTGTATGATTGGTGCAAGAAGCCTAGCTTTTGGCCTATCTTGGCTTTCAACATGCTTTCCTCACTAAACTTGACCATTTCTGGCTTTTGATTTAAAGTGAAGAGGTGTGACTCTTCCTTTCATCTGAACACTTAGAGGCCACTGTATGGTTATTAATAGGCCTAATTTCAATATTGCCCTGTCTCAGGGAATAGGGAGGCCCAAGGAAAGGGAGAGATGAGGTGGTTGGTGGAGCAGTCAGAACACACACAATCCTTATCAATTAAGTTCGCCATCTTGTATGGGCACGGTTTGTGGTACCCCCAAACAATTATAATAATACTGTCAAAGATCACTGATCACAGATCACCATAACAGATAAAACAGTAATGAAAAAGTTTGGAATAATTGCAAGAATTACCAAAGTGTGACACAGAGACACGAAGTGAGCACACGCTGTTGCAAAAATGGCGCCGATAGACTTGCTTGATGCAGGGTCACCACAAACCTTCCGTTTGTAAAAAAAAAAAAAAAAAAAAAACATTACCTTCAAAGCACAATAAAACCAGGTATGCCTGCACAGAAAATAAGTAAATAAAGCAAGGCAAGTAATTATAAAAAACAAGGTGCTGTGCAAGAAAGAAAACTAATGATATAGCTCAAATGTGATTACTTTTCAGATAAAATAATTTAAAAACTAAAAATTGTTCTCTCCAAAACTGTACTAGAACCATGTTGGGCAGATAGAAAGATAGGAAACATGCATGGGTGTTTTTCGGTTTGTATGTATGTGTTGTGTGTATGTGTGTGTGCTTATATATGTGTGTGTGTGTTAGGTCTGGAAATTAGAGCTAAATTTTTATGTTCCAAAGTTGAGGTCAAAAGATCACTTCTAAAGCTAAAAAAGCAAGAAGTGCTGCCAGCATTACAATTATATTACCTAGAGACACGGAGCAAAATACTATTAAACAGTCAATAAGTTTGAAAGCAGTTGCCTCTGTGGAATAGAAATAGAAACTGGGAGTGGAAAAATCACTGCCGTTCTGTTTTTGTGTTTGTTAGTTTTGTTTTGTTTTCTTATAAGCTTTGTAGAATAATTTGAGCCTTTTGACTATGTATGAGTTTAAGAAAGATAAGAAACTACGTGGCCCAGAAAGGCTGAGTAGAGTAGTTGTTTTTAGAGAATTTAAAGTTCCCATGAAATCACTTCCCATGATTCATGAGGTTACTGATATCATTAAATATAACTTACTTTAAATAGGTTAATTGACATTGGCTTTTAGCCCATGCAACAAAGCATAAGAAAATCAGGGTATTTTCATCTTGGCTACATTAACTTCATTGGTATGTTGATATTTGTATCAACCATGAGAGTTGACATAAAATTTGTTTTATTGTTGTGAGGAGTCATCAAGTTGATTTCTGATTCATAGCAATCCCATGTAACAGAGTAGAACTGCCCCTTGGTTTTTTTAGGCTGTAATCTTTACCAGTTGCTGTAAGTCAGAATCAACTCAACAACATAACAACAATCTTTATGGGAGCAGACAGTTTCAGGTCTTTCTTCCATAGAACCGATGGGTAGCTTTGAACAACCAACCTTTTGTTTAGCAGCTGAGTGCTTAATCATTGTCCTAGCAGGGCTCCTAAAATTTGTCTATATCCAAAGTATATATGAATTATAGCGATATAGTTTCTCACACACACTTTAATCTTGGAATGAAAATAATTCCTTTTTGTTGAACTAAAATAATGGGGGATAAAGAGAATTCCTTTTTCTTTTTAAATAACCCTGTTCTATCAGTATTTCTAAAAATAACATACAGATAATCTTTTTCTCTTTTTTGGTTACCAATAATGACTTTACCATTGCTGAAACCTGTACTTTCTGTGATCTTTAAAATATGTGTTATATTTATCTAAAGAACAGTGCTTTACCTGTCATTTGACATTTAAAATAACTGTGAGTCAACCCACAGTTTTAATTAAAATTGTCACACAAATACATGCCATCCTCAACTCAGGCTGTTAGCAGTAATTTATTTGTGTAGCAAAACCATAAATTGAAAAGAAAATTGCAAAGCAATCCAAAAAAAAAAGATGTAGGTAGGTTTCATTCACAGTTCAATTATTGAGATTACATATATTGAGGCTTGCAAAGGGCTGACAATGGACATGTAATTATTAATAAAAATGAGAAAATACTATTCATAAAATAAGACTTCAGAGGGAAAAGGGGGACACTGGGACTTTTATAAGACTTTGTAAAGTCTGAAATTTAAGGTGATGCCTGAGAGAATACACTGTAGATATGCTTCTGAAACAGTTAAGTATGTATCAATGTATTACTACTCCAATCGTGATTACCTAATTTCTCACAAAAAAATTATAAACAATACTTGAGTTTTTTCTAATATATACAAAAATTACAAAGCTGTATCCAAGGATCATCTTTGGCATTAGTATTTGTATTTAAATTTGAATAACACTTTTATTAACTGGTCTTCCTTGTAGGTGTATGGATATTATCTATCACTGACAACATGGTACTTCAGGATAGATCTTGAAATGTTCTTTTTGATGATGAACACAATGTCATTCCTCTTCAATTTGTTATTCTCAGCATAATAGACCATAAGATTGTCTGATTCCAAATGGCGGGTACCAGTCCATTTCAGCTTACTGATGCCTAGGATATCTATCTTTATGTAGTCCATTTCATTTTTCATTTTTTTCCCAATTTTTCTAGATTCATACTTTGTACATTCCATGCTCTGATTATTAATGGATGTTTGCAGCTGTTTCTTCTCTTTTTGATCCATGGCACATCAGCAAATGAAGGTCCTGAAAGATTGACTCCATCTATGTCGTTAAGGTTGACTCTACTTTGAGGAGGCAGCTCTTCCCCAGTCCTGTTTTGAGTGCTTTCAACCTGAGAGGCTCATCTTCTGGTACTATAGCAAAGTTATGCTGATATTCATAAAGTTTCACCTGCCAATTTTTTGAGAAGTAGACTGCCAGGTCCATCTTCCTAGTCTGTCAAATAAAATTTTGCTGAAGATAATTAAAAAATGATTGCAGCAGTACATTGACAAGGAACTGCCAGAAATTCAAGCTGGGTTCAGAAGAGGATGTGGAATGAGGGATATCATAATAGATGCCAGATGGATATTGGCTGAAAGCAGAGAATACCAGAAAGATGTTTGCTGTTGCTGTTAGGTGCTGTCTAATAGGTTCCGACTCAAACCTACTGCAAAAGACCTCTTTAAAGTGTTAAAAAGCAAAGATATCACTTTAAGGACTAAGGTGCATTTGACCCAAGCCATGATATTTTCAATTGCTTCATATGCATGGGAAAGCTGGATAATGAATAAGGAAGACTGAAGAAGAATTGATGCCTTTGAATTACGATGTTGGTGAAGAGAATTGAATATATCATGCCAGAAGAATGAACAAGTCTGTCTCAGAAGAAGTATAGCAGAGTGTTCCTTGGAAGTGAGAATGGTGAGACTTTGCCTTACAAACTTTGGACATGTTATTAGGAGGGACCAGTCCCTAGAGAAGGATATAATGCTTGGTAAAGTAGAGCATCAGCAAAAGAGGAAGACCCTTGATGAGAAGGACTGACACAGTGGCTGCAACAATGGGCTCAAACAAAGCAATGATTGTAAGGACGGGGCAGAACTAGGCAATGCTTCATTCTGTTGTACATGGGGTCACTATGAGTCAGAGCCAACTCAACAGCAACTAACAACAATCCAAGGATGGTAGTGGTTGTTGTTGTTAGGTAGCATCAAGTCAGTTCTGACTCATAGTGACCCTATGTACATAATAACTAAATGCTGCCTGATCCTGTACCATCATCCTCACGATCGTTACTATGCTTGAGTAATAGTTGTTGTTGAGGCACCCTGTAAATCCACCTCTATGGAAAACAATTGAATGACACAGCAACCATCAAAGAAGATAGAAGGCATACACAGAGTCACTACACCAAAAAGAATTGGTCAAAGTTTAACCATTTCAGGAGGTAACATGTATCAAGAACTGATGGTACTGAAGGAAGAAGTCTCGGCTACACTAAAAGCACTTACTAACATGAATGTTGGACATGTTATTAAAAGGGATCAATCCCTGGTGAAGGACATCATGCTTGCTTAAATGTCTTAAGCCTAAACTCTGCAAATTTCCATTACACTCACTCTGTATAGAACAGAGTACTTAGTCAATAAATAAGAGCCATCATCACTAACATTTGTATTCTTGCTTGGCAACTCTGATCACTAGAAATTGTAAATAATTTTAAAATAATAATGCACCATTCTGGTTTACGTATTAGTCTTTTGTGAATTTGGTTAATTTGAATCTGTCAATGACACTGATCATCTCTTGGAGAATGAAACTTGATTTCTTAAAAGAGGATAGATGTAGAAACCCTGTTGTAGGTGGTTGGGGTATGGGTGGGAAGGGAGGAGGAAAAGTCAGAAAGAAAATATAATCGAAGACAGTTTACATAAAATTACACTCTGCTAAGAAAAACAAAAACAGACTTTCTGAAAGCCATATTTGAATTTCTTTGATAAGGCATTACTTAGTATTAAAAAAAAAAAAAAAAACCCCGTTGTTATAGAGTTGATTCCAACTCATGGTGATCCTATAGGACAGAGTAGCACTGCCCCATAGGGTTTCCAAGAAGCAGCTGGTGGATTTGAACTGCTGACCTTTTGGTTAGCAGCTGAACACTTAACTTCTGCACCAAGGCTCCATTAATTAGTATAGGCATATAGAAAGTATTTTATATGTATGTGTTCTCACAAAATTGGTAATTTTCATTTTGACAATTGCCATTTTGCAGCATACTGAGTTAAAATATAGAAGCCAAATTTCTACTTCAGCACATACTCAACATTGATATTTAAAAAAAAAAGTAAGATTTTCTCTTGTGATATTCTGGGAGTTTTAGTAATCACAGGCCACTATATATTTAAGTGGCATTAAATATAGTCCTTTTACTCATGAAACAACAAAATTTCACTCTATAATTCAAGGGTCCTTAACTTTGTTTTTCCAGAAAATATCAATGAATAGTCTGATTCTATGTTTCCTTTGTAGCTGGAAGTGTTGCTATGGCTAGATCTAGATGTTGATGGCATCAGGATGTTTCATTGTTTTATGTTTTGTTGATTTTCCTCTCAGGAAAAAAAGAAAAAAAACTCTTTAAAGTTTTGTTTTCCCGTTTAATAAGGGAGAAATGTGTTATCTTTAAAATGACTCCATTCAAATGTACTAAGCAAACACAAATCACACATGAGAGAGAAAATATATAAAAAATGGATCAGGAAAAATGGTGACTGGCTTGTTTCCTTAATACAATATACTGTTAGTAAGCAAAAGATCATTGTTATAAAAGTAAAGAGAATACCTAGTGATCATATAGAACAATGGAATATTCTCGAAGTCTTGGTTGATGCAATACCACTGGAAAACACCCTACTGAGATAGAAAGAACTGCAATGTCATGAAATACTTTACCTTAATAAAGATGAGCCTCCAAAGATTTGCCAGTACTTTGTAAGTTTTGAGTTGTTTTTTCTTTTTTTTTTTTTTTTTTTTTTGATGGGGGGGAGTTGGGGGTTGGTGCTAAGAAGCAATCTTAGAAAATACAGTACTCCATCAGAATAAAGATTTTTGAATTCTAAATAAATACTACAGTTATCTATTGTTAAAAAGTTAGCAAATATAGTTTAAAATACTTTTTATATACTTTAGTGATTTTCCAATGAAAATTACATAGGCCAGATGGAGAGGATACAGTAAAATAATGTAATGAAAATAGTCTCATTTCTCTAGCAAGCAAAAGCATAATTTATTTTAGTAAACAAGGATACTAGTTTCTTGGGTGAGGGTCAACAGATCCTATAGTTAACAGTTTTCTAAAAAGTCAACTTTTAGAAACATCTTCAGTATGAAGTAGAGTATTTTGAAGAATCCTAGAAAGTAATATTGATATGGACATAAACTTCTGACTCTTTAGATAAAACAACTAGCTCTCAAAATGAAAACAAGTACGAAGAGTTCCCTATTCTCTAAGAACAGAGAGCTTATCAATAGGAACGTTTCTAGGTATTTCAAGCAGAAGGGTCACTGGAAGAGCTAATGTCCCTCATTGCTTCAGAAATGTTCACAGATGCTGATCCAATGCAAACATGAGCATGCTACAATTCCCTGTCTTCCTCTAAACTCCCAAGGAGAATAGTTTATAAATAATTATAATACTACTTTCTTGTTGATACAGATACCACTCTATCAACCATCAAGCCTGCTAGCATATAGCAAACCAAATCCCTTAGAGTATTCAAATCACTTAAGTAGTGGGAATTTCTAGCAATCCTAAATTCTTCCCCATAAGCCAATCTGTAACTATTAGTCTGAACATTAGCTTTTTTCTCCTCTGCATGTGGGATTCAAAATAAGAATGCAGGGCTCCCTATTTTAAAATTATTAATTTCAAAATGACGATAGCAGAGTATTAAACCGACCACGGCTCCTAGTTAGCATGGGGCTTTCTGCAACTGCACAGGTCACATAACCATGAAGCCAGCCTTGCTCCTTTCCAACATGGAAACCAAACCCAAACTCATTGCCATCAAGTCAGTTCTGACTCATAGTGACTTTACAGGACAGAGTAGAACTGCCCCATAGCCTTTCCAAGGAGCAGCTGGTGGATTCAAACTGCCAGCATTTTGGTTAGCAGCCAATCTCTTAACCACTGTACCAACAGGGCTTCAATATATGTATGTAGTTACTCTGAAAATGGAAGAGCCAGAGACAGTGCACTGCAGATTATTTTTAGAAGCCCCAGAAAAATTCTCTTACAAATTATAGCTGATATGTATACTAATATACCTACACTATGTATGATTCAAGATACACATGAAAAGTTAGCTGTTTCTTAAACCCAATGGGAAAACAATCTATAAATATCAGTAAAATAATTAGAACTAATTTTACATATCCAGATTTATTCCTCTAAATCTTTGCCTAACACGCTTCAATACCTTCTTAAAGCTTAAGCAAAAGAAGATCTTGGACCAATTATAATAAGTTTAAAACATAATGGACAAATTACACTTTTAACCAGCCTCTAAAATACACCAATTTTATTTATTGAAAAGTTTAGTAGTCAAGAATACAGATTTTCCAAACTCAGTGAGCAATTACAAAAATAGTAAGTCCTTGGCTTCCTAGTAGAACTTAACCCATATTTTCCTCAATCACACATGAAGCAGAATTATCCTAAATCACCCAAGAATAACAATTAAAAGACAAGTTTTGCTATTTCTTCCATTAATTGGCTAATGTAGAGAATGGGTACCAGACATTTATATTCTAAAATAAATATTTAAGTAAATATAATCTGACTAAATAAAACATCTCAGATCTACTCCCTTAGAACAAAGAAACTGAGTTCTTCAGTAATCTCAAAACATCTCTTCAGCAATCACCAAGTTATTATAAACCTTTTTTTTTTTTAAGTGTTCATGAAAGATTAGGCCAGGGAATTATTTCAACATGGCACACATCAAAGGCCACTGGCTATCTATAGCCTAACTAAGTAGACTATAATAATAAAAAAAAAAAATTATTCTCTTTGTGTCAAAAATTTTCAACCTCTGCTAAATTAGTCAAACATATTCACAGGTTTTACTAGAATTACCTTTCTATCTGATGGTACTCCACGTGATACAATCCCAGCTTCTAGCTGAAATTACCCAACTTTCTGCTAGTTGATTAATTAGGAAATATTGTTACACTCTCCTTATATTAAACATACACCTGTACTTTCAATTCAGCAACTTTAACATTCTTTCCTGATGAAAGATAATCTCAAGATTATGTTCCTATTGTTCAAAAATTGCTCATTCCAAGAACATATCATTTAGATACTGTCATGCCAAATCCTTCAATATTGTTTGTTGATGTGTTTTATCTCAAAATGAAAAGGGATAATAAGAGCCTGATTATACAATAACTACTCAAGATTCCCTTGTAGAATCCAGTCTCTTATCAAAAGTCAAATCAGCTCAAGTCAAAAGTGGCTAAATTTGTGGCCCTTTCTAAAAAAAAAAAAAAAAAATTCTAGGGCATATTAATTTTTATTAAAATAGGGTATATATAATCATGAAAGACTGATAGATTTTTGGACCTATTCATAACTTTGAAAAGCTATGAAAACTAAGATGTTTCTTAACCTCCTCATGTACACCTATAAAAATTGGATAACAAATACATGAATCGCTTGATGTTTTGATGCTACCTAGTAAAATTGTGGTTATAAAAGTAGGGGCCATTAAAAAAGATAGTAAATAACCTATAGGAAATGCTTTAGCAGGTCATTATGCTAAGCCACTTATGCTGACTAAAACACTGTGTAAAATATTTTAGAAAAACAAAAAGTCTACAAAGAATTTAAAACATTCCATTTATGGATGAACACAATTTGGCCTCCAATACTGAAAAGAAATACAAGTAGTCCCAGACTTACTTGTCAACAGAGACTGGAGGAAACCGCAAGACTATGGCCCTAAAACACCTGTATGATTGGACCTGCAGCCATTCCTGGAAACCACCTTCCAGGCAAGCAACAGACTTACAAAATAAACAATAACATCTGAAAGAATGTGCTCCCTAGAACAAACTATTACATGACACCAAAAGGGCAACGTTTGCCCAAGTAAAGATGAGAAGACAGGAAGGGGTAGGAAAACCAGATGAAAGGAAACGGGAACCCAGGTTAGACATGAGGTGAGTGTTGACACGGTGTGGAGATTGCAACCAAAGTCATGGAACAATTTGTATACAATTTGTTGAATAAGCAACTAATTTTCTCTGTAAACTTTCACCTAAAACATAATATTTAAAAAAAAAAATTGTATAGGAAAGGCTAGGTGGCAGAGCTGAAACTGTACCTCTTGCCCCTGGCAAAGATAGTGAATTAGAAGGAATACCCTGGGAACAATACCAGAGATCCATGTCACCATCAAAGACCTAAGTGTCACAGGTGTGGTAAGCTCCATCCTATCCCCATTAAATTCATCTGTGTTTCCTCTGAAAAAAACAGATGAATCATGGCTGATAAAGGTTGACCATAGAAAACTGAATCAGGTGGTAACCCAGATTGAATATGTAAAGCCATATGTGATGTCTTTACAGGAGCTTATCCATATAGACTCTGGTGCTTTGTACGTGGTTATATTTGGAAGATTTTTTTAAATCAATCCTCGATAGTAGAGAGGAACAAAATCTCTGCTTGCCTCAGGGCTATAATAACTCTTATGAACTTTGTCATAATATAGCCCTCAGGGACATTGGTCGTCTTGACATTCCAGTGAAAATCACTTTACTGATGACACTATGTTAATGACATCATGAAGAACTTGACAAGTAACCTAGATGCTCGAGTAACATATATGCATACCAGACATTGTGGGATAAACACCCTAAAATTCAGGGGACTGCTACTATGTTGAAGTTTTTGCAATATATTCCACTTGCAGTGGACATAAATTGTCTTTTTTTTGGAAGCATTTCATACTAACCCAACAAAAACCCAGTGCTGTCAAGTCGATTCCGACTCATAGCGACCCTACAGGACAGAGTAGAACTGCACCATAATGTAAACATAAAAATATGCAAATACGAAATATCAGTTTTCTCACCAGGCTGGCAACAGCTGATAGTATCAGTGCCCAAGGGCTCAATAGACTATTTATTCATTGACATAATATCCCATATTACGTTTTGTTGGACCAGGAGACACATTTCACAGCAAAGCAGGTACAATAAATGACACAGACTTCACCATTCTTAATATGTACCCCATTACCCAGAAACAAGCAGGCTGACAATACAGCAGAATGTCTGTTAAAGGTTCATCTATTGATCCAGCTCAGAGACACTTTGAGGGCTGAGGTGTTGTCTTCTGGGGAGCAGTGTATACACTGAACCAGTGGCCAAGTTATTGTGCTCTGTTCCAATTACTAGAATCTATGCATCCAAGAAGTGAAAGAAATAAAATTGCCCCTTCTCACTATCACTGCCCATTTGGTGACTTCATCTTCCTCCTAAAACCTTAAATCTTCTCAGTCTATAGGCCCTAGTTCCTAGGGTTAAACACTCATAGCGACCCTATAGGACAGAGTAAAACTGGGTTTCCAAGGCTGTAATCTTTATGCGAGCAGACTGCCGCATCTTTTTCCCAAGGAGAAGCTAATGGGTTTGAACCACTGATCTTTTGGTTAGCAGCTGAGCACTTTAACTACTGCTCCACCAGAGAAAAAGTTGTTGTAAAGACTGAAAGTAATTGTAAGGATCTACGTTTTCTAGTAAACCATAGGGGAAAGGAAGAGTATTTCTTGAACCCAGGAGATTGAATTAGGTGTCTCCAGTGCTTCCATGCCAATCGATAACGGTGAATGGACAATTAAAGCAAACAAGGCTCCAAAAGGGTAAGGAAACTAAGGATTTGTATCCCTTGGGAAGAAAGCCTGAGTTATGCCATCAAGAACGCAACTCAGATAAGTCAAGAATGGCTGGTAGAGGAGGAAGATTGTAAGTAACAATTACTTTTTTTTTTTTTTTAATTCCTATAAAACCAACTAGTTCCAAAACCTTGTGACTTAAACAAAACAGTGTTGCCATATCTCATTTTCTGGGTCAGGAATTTGGGAAGGGCTTACCTGGGTAGCTTGTTTCTGCTCCTCATAGCATCAACTGGGGAAGCTCAACAGGAACCCGAGGACCCAAGAACGAGATAGCATATTCACAGTACTGGCAAGTTGTTGCTGGTTGTCTGGAAGAAAGTTGGTGGTGGCTCTAAACTGGGAATTCAACTTGTGTTGTCAGCCAGGTACCTCTGTTCTTTTCCACAGGGGCCTCTCTGCTGGCTTCTTGCGTTTCCTTATCATATGCAGCTGGGTTTCAAGAGTGAGTGTTCAAGAGATTAAGAGGGAAACTGCTAGCCTTTTTCTGACTTAGAAGTCCCAAAAGTTAATTCTGCTGCATTAGTCAAGAAAATCAGTAAGTCCAGCTCATATTTAATAGTGGGGCATTAAGATCTGCTTCTCAATGGGTGGAGGAGCAAAGAATCTGTGGCTTTCCCTCAAGACCCAAGATCAGCTGTAGCAGCAGAAATTGCAGTTTAATTTGCTAATCATTGTTAAGCATTTTTTAGGGTGATTACAGTAGGCCATTTTTGGGAAGTCAAGGCATCTTATTTTCATACAAGAGGGTGCAAGTTAATCAGAATGGAAGAAGGTGTTGGTTGTATTGGATCTAGTTTATGCTTCTCCCCAGATATTTTAGCCCTATCTCTTTTTCTGAGCCTTGACCAGTTGCTTTGTTTCCTGGCCTAAGTGGCCTCTGTGAAAGATCAGATCATTTAAGTCACAAGGCCATGGCTACCTTCACCTCATCTACTAACACTTCCAGTTGTCTCAGTTGTCCCTTAGGATGAAAAATGGGCCTGGCCTGATCAGGGTTGCTTTTTCATCCCGCATTTTATGGCAGAACCAATAGCAGCTTTAATTCCTAAATACAACATGATTGGACCCAAAGAGGCTCTAGTTTCCCAAAAGCTGAATTTTTCTTTTTTAATAGCTTTCTCGAGATATAATTCACATGCCATGAAATTCAGCCTTTTAAAGTGTTCAGTTCAGTGCCTTATAGTATTTTAAGAGTAGTGTAACTATCACCACTATCTAATTTTAGAATATTTTCATCATCACCCAGGGGATGAATTTTGATCTATGAGACATAGGAGTCAGGAAGCAGTCAGAAGATAAATTGCTTCCCCTTTCAACCCACATCAGACTGTTTTGAGATGCAGTGGTTCCATATGGCCCCTCTAGGAATGTCCTGCTTGACCAAACAACCAGCTGTGTTTTCTTGTAAAATGGGGGACAGCTCAGCAATGCAACATTATAGATGTCCTTTCCATTTTGCCTGCCTCCCTTGTCTTTCCCATACTCTTAATATCCTGGGATCTAAATACCCAGTAAAGTGTTAACATGCGATTTTTTCCCCTCAGGCCCTGTTTTCTAGCATATGAGTAAGACATATAGCATTTGAGAATCTCTGCACCCTGCCTTCCATTATATCTCCCTCCGTACACACAGCCACAACGTACTACTCATTGTACCCCAAGTCCTGTTCTTTTTCCAGCCTACTCTTTCTCTTATGCTGTCCCTTAGGTCTGCAATGTACTTTCCTGCTTCTCAACCTATTAAAATCTCACTTCTCCTTCAAGGTCTGGGGAAAATACCTACCGAATGTTTTAATCACTTTTTCTTTTGGGATCTTGATGTCTTTCATTTATACTTAAGCATTTACTATCTTTTGCTTTGAATCACAGTTGATTTTTATCATCTGCCCCATCACCAGCCAAATGTTAAGCTTGTTTTGGGAGCAGGTTCTTTATTTTCTTTGTCCTATCGCACGAGGTCCTTTGACACAGTATCTTGCACAGAGTAGGCTGGGATCAACACTAAGGCCAAGGGTTTCAAGCTATGAAACATTTTAAATCTTCAAAGCATATTTTCCAGATGACTCAAATTATTTTATTTTATATTTCTTAGCATGATGAAAAATCCCATTGAAGTTGGGAAAACAAAAACCACCCTATAATTCAATTCTGCCCCAGGGAGAACTGTTTCAAAATTCTCTGTTTTTTGTGAAATAGTTTTGAATGTCTCTCCAAAAAAAGCTAAGAATCTGGAAATTTAATGAACTGCAGACAAATTCGTGTTGCCTGGAGAAATATCACGGTTTACCCTGAATATTTTGCTTTTCTCAGAAAACTCAGAATCTTTTTCCATAAGAATGTATTGTTATGAGATATTAATTATAATTGAATCCTAATCAAACCCTAATGAAAAAATTTGAAGTGTTTATTGCCTTGTATGTTTCCTGCTTTCTAATATTGGACATTCACTTAAGAAGGGTTGGTTTTGCAACAACCTTGGGCTTGGCCATAAATAGAAGTTGACTGGTACATTATTAAATAGTGTTGTGCCAATTGCATATCACATAGAAAAAAAGTACATCATGTTTAATGGAATTTACTAATGTGCTTCATTTCAATTTCCAGGACACCAAAGAAAGCCCAGGTTATTACAATACACTAATAATTAAAAAGCTCATTTAAATAATTTCAAACAGCAGATAATGACACTGTGTCATCAGTCTCTACTTCGTTCACATCATAAAATTGCAATAACTTGCTATTTAGAAAGCAGTTGAGAAGTTAATAAATGGTTTTTGCTGTTAACAACGTGTCAAACCAATGAAGCAGTTGATAAGCCAAAAGCCAAATTCAGTGCCACTGAGTTGATTCCAACTCATAGCAACCCTATGGGATAGAGAAGAACCGCCCCATAGGGTTTCTAAGACTGTAAATCTTTATGGAAGCAGACTGCCACATCTTCCTCCCATGTAACAGCTGGTGTTTTCCAACGCCAACTTTTTGGTAGTGGGTGAGTCCTTTAAACACTGAGCCACCAGTGCTCCTCAAGCAGTTGACTGGGGGGAATGGGGCTCAAATTGAAAGATCAGAGAACCACTGAATATCTTTCAGATTTTTCAGACTCTGGTTAGGATTCTGCTTTAAGACTGTTTCACCTCTCACTCCTAATTTGAAAACAAAAATACTAAATCATTGCTGTCCAATCCATTCTGACTCATAGTGACCCTATAGGACAGAGTAGAACTGCCTCATTAGGTTTCCAAGGCTGTAATCTTTATGGAAGCAGACTGCGCCATCTTTCTCCTGCTGAGCGGCTGGTGGGTTTGAGTCACTAGCCTTTCTTATGTGCTTGTGACTTCCCAACTTATATGTCTATCCAAAACTGTCTTCTGACTTCTATGTACATAAAACAACTGTTCCTAAACACCGCACTTGTATGTCTTATGTACGTCTCAAACTAAATATACATTAAACTTGACTCTATACTTTCTCCTAGAACCAGCCCCTCCAACTGTATTTTCAATTGTGGTAATTGGTAATAATCATGAATCTAGGTGGCCAAGTTAGGAATCTAAGAATCTTCTTTTATCGTTTTATCATGTCTCTCACTTCCAGTAGTTTCCAAGTTCTGCAGAGTCAAACTCCTAAGCAGCTGTTATCTCAGGCCACTCTTCTCTACTCAAATTGCCATATTGTTGTAGTCATTCATTGTCAAGATTATTCCATGGCCTTCCAAGTGCTGTTTTTACTTCTAGTTCCGCTCCTCTCTTATTTGTGGACTATGCTGCAGTGGTGGTAAGCCACTACTATATTAAACACTGGTCGAAGTGTTGTAAATGTGTTTAGCACTCACAAATCTAAGAGATAAGTACATTAATCTCCCCACTGTGCGACATGTAGAAATTAGGGTAAAAAAGGGTATTCAAGTCCACACAGCCAGAAAGTGGGGGAGTCAGATTTCCAATCCAGACACTCTTAATGGAAGACCCAATATAGGGTATATACTATAAATATCTACTACTTCATTATGTGAGCTGCTTTGACCCATGAATTGTGGATTGTTGAACTCTGAACACAACCAAAAGAACTTAAGTGGTTTAGAGCTAACTATTTCAATAATGGCCATAGCAATATTTTTAATAAAGAAAATCATTTTCATATTTTATATACAAATGCTAAAATATACATGAAGTTCATGTCAATCTTATATTAAAACTTACCATTTTATTATTTTTATTCTCTTCTTTGAATGAACCTCAATTATATATTCATTTGTGCCCTTTTCTTCAAAGATACATCTTGAAATTCTTGTGAACTTGATGTTAATAAGAAATCAATTTTGTGTTCTTGGGAAATAACATGTTCACCCAGCAGGTCTGGCACTGTTTTCAAAAATGTTCTGCTAAACAGAGCTGAATAGAAGTGAATTGGCATTATAGCTAAAGTCTACATTTTTGTTTGTTTTTAACTTAAAGTGATATTTTAGAGTCACCTGTTGTATTAAAGTACCAGATGTAATAAAACTTTTATACCTTACTGGTTGCCTCTCAGGCACTGTTTATGGTGGAAGCTTGATCTGCGATAGTTTCTTCAAGACTAGTCATTTATAACACTGAAAGGACACACATGTGCTTTAAATCACATTTCTACCTATATTGAGATAGATTAATGTCTCCCTAGCTGTTTTAAGGAGCCCTTTAGTGGTGCAACAGCTAATGCACTCAACTGCTAACTGAAAGGTTGGAGGTTCAAGCCTACCCAGAGATACCTCATAAGAAAGGCATCTGTGGATGTGGTGAGATTATGGAGACTAAAAAGGGAAGATGGAAGATTTATTGGAGTGTGAGAGGAGTCTGAGAAACGAAAATTGATAAGAAATACTTTTGTCTAAAACTTCGAAAGAGGGTTTGATTAGCAATGTCCAAAGTCCCAGTATGGTCAAGTAAAATGAGACCTTAAATCATCCCAATCCTCTTTCCTGGGTATCACTCTAGTGCAAGCTGTGCCTTGCTACCTAGATGTCCCACTAGGATTTCAAGCTCAGCATATCTAAATGAGCTCCCAAAGCACAGTCTTCATGCCAGTGTTTTAGCTCTCAACTGATTTTATTCTTGGTCTTGTTTATATTTCTGTTCTCCCAACTAGAAAGTAAACTCCTTGAAGGAAGTCTCTGTTTCTACTTTGTCTCTATACATTGAATCTAGTACAATGACAAGCACAGAGTAAACATGCAATAAATGTGAATAGAATAAATGAATCCTAATCTTTACTGCTGAATCAATGGCCTCCCCATGTCCATCAATGACACTAGCATCTTCTCAGAACTTCAGGGTGATTTTCAGCTCTTTATTCATTCTTTCTCATACCCAACATTTGCTCAGTCACATTGAAATAAATCAATCAAAAAAGGACAAATATTGTATGACCTCAATTATATAAAAAGACAAGAAAAGACAAATGAATGGAGAGCAAAGTTCACTAATGGGTACCAGAAGTGGGTGGGAGGGGGAAAGAGAGGGTTAATGGTGATGGAAATACTGAGTTGATGAATGGTAGTGTTGCACAGCTGATAATTGTAATTACTGTCAATAAGTTGTACACCTGTATAAAGTTGAATTGGTAAAAGTTGTGTGATAGATATATTTACAACAATGACCAAAAAAAAATACAGAGTAGCTGTTGAGGCAGCTTATGTACAATGAAATCCTCATGGGATTTTGTTTCTTGGTTTGGAGGTTTAGGGTAATGGTTTCATGGGACATCCCAGTTATTGGGCCTAATAACATGTTCAGCACTTGTGTTCTACCTCCTAGTACATTCCATAGTGCCTTGAGTCTTAAAAGCTTGCAAGAGGCCATTCAAGGCACTACGATTGGCCTCTATTTGCCTGGAACAACAGAGGAAGGAGAAAAGTCAGGAATAGGAGGAGGATATGGAATGTGTGGCTAATTGCTTCCATGAACAACTGCCTCCTTTGCCATGAGACCAAAAGATCTGGATGATGGCCAGCTACCATCACTCTTTCTGAAGCATTTCTGGTTCACTCCACCCAACTCTCAGTAATAACTCTCTCTAAAGTTCTATACTTCTGCTAATTTCTGACTTGCTTCTAAATCTCTTTAACTAGATGGCTTCTTGGCACCTCGACCTATCATTCTCAATACCTAATTTATCATTTTTTCTTCAGTGCCATCCTCTACCTCCTCATCCATTCTCTTTCTTTATTATTGGCAAGCTAGAAATCTACGTTATTCCCCTGGTCTCAACATCCAAATGGGTCTAAAGTCATTGTGTATTAACTGTTTGTTTGTTGTTGTTGTTAGGTGCTGTCAAGTTGATTTCATAGCGATCCCACTTGACA
This sequence comes from Loxodonta africana, assembly GCF_030014295.1. Lineage (NCBI taxonomy): Eukaryota > Metazoa > Chordata > Mammalia > Proboscidea > Elephantidae > Loxodonta > Loxodonta africana. Next base: position 40,146,235 of record NC_087349.1, read on the forward strand.
GAATAGAACTTCCCGTTAGGGTTTTCAGGCTGTACTCTTTATGGAAGCAGGTTGCCAGGTCTTTTTCCCACAGAGGCACTTGATAGCTTTGAACCACCAACTTTTTGGTTAGCAGCTGAGTGTTTAACCATTGCACTTAACTGTTTTTCCATATCACAAATCCATTTCCTTGTTACCATCTCCACAGTCTGTTTCTTAGTGAAGTTTTTATCTCTTCTCCTTTGAATTATCTAAATAAAATCTTTCAGTGACTCCTCATTGAAAACAGAATGAAGTCCAAGCATCTCAAAAAAATGAATTTTCACCTTGTCACTAAACTATCTTATCACCTTCACATCCTATATTCACACATGCTGAACTCCATTCTCCAAACATACCAAGTTCTTTCATGGCTCCATGTTATTTCTTATGTGATAAGTCTTTCCTCTTCTATGTCCCCCACTTTTTGTACCCATACTCATATTTCTTAACATTCAGCTTAAATGCCTTCTACTTAGTAAAGCCTTTCCCTTGTCCCAGGCAGAGATATCTTACTTCTTTCCTTACCACAGTGTCTTATTCTTATCCATACCATTTTACTTCTATATTATAGTGCAATTATGTATTTATATATCAATCTTCTATACTTAATTACAGACTCTTTCAGGGGAGACATGATTCTTATTCACTGGTATTTCCCCAGTATTAATATAGTATGGAATAGAGTAAACACTCAATAATCGTTTATGGATAATAACCTTGACTTAATCTTGGAGGTTTCCGGTTGTTGTTGTTATTAGTTGTTGTCAAGTCAGTTCTGACTCATGGCCACCCCGTATGTGCAGAGTAGGACTGCTACACAGGGTTTTCCAATGTTGTGACCTTTTGGAAGCAGACTCCCAGATATGTCTTCCAAGGTGCCTCTGAGTGGGTTTGGACCGCCAATCTTTTCGCTGGTAATTGAGTGTTTAGGCCTTTGTGCCATTTGGACCACCCCCAAAAGATTGTTATCTAGTTCATTAATTAAAACCTGCAGAAGAATTATTTTATAAAACTTAGCATATATTTCCTTATATCAAGAAAATTTTATTAAACAAACTCTAATAACCCATATTCAGTTGATATCCTCCAAAAAACTTCCCTTTAATCTTTTTTTTCTAGGTTAAAAACCAGTTCCTGTTTGTTTAATGAACTAATCTTTTAACCCTCTGTTAGTTGTATTGCTTCTTTGTCCTACATTTCTTCATCTTACTCCAATTACAGAAGTTAAAACAAAGTTTAGTACAAACATTAGATCATTGCTAACTTTACTGCTTACCAAATTTTCATTTGGCTTTAAGGAATACTAGATAAAACAAAATTAACATGTTATAGAAAATAAAAAATAATTTAAGCTAGATTTTTATTAAACTCTTTAAAAAATTAAATTCCAATTCATCATCCTTGTGATTTTAATAACTTCAGCTATTATATTATTCTAATAATGTAACAATTACAAATCTTATTAAAATGTGTAATTTAAAATTATTATTTTCACTGTTTCATTCATGGGGAACTATATAGACATAAAAATATAGACTTAAAAAAAAAATAGACATATTCCCTATTAAATCCAGACTGTAATTTATGTATTTTCACCCGTGAGACATCAATATATTCTGTAATTAATTAATTAGACTCATTTGTGCAAATGTACCCCTGTTGACTGAATCCAAAGGATATAACATTTTAAAAGTTCACCCAGGAAGATATTAGAAGCTGCATTTCATGAGCATAAAACTTTTATCAAGATACTGCTACTAACATCATTAGCAAATCTTTTTAAGATTCTTTCATTAATTAATTTTTCCATTGATCAGATAGTTTATTAAGCAACATTTCAAGCTGGTCTCTGTATCTAAAGTTGGAAATATAAATACAAACAACATGCATAAAAAAGACACATGATGGAATAATGACAATGTGATGAGTCCTATAATCAAGGCTTATAATACATGTCAAAAGTCCAAGGAAAACGGAACCCCTGTCTGGTCCTGGATGGTGGGAAAGTTTGCACAGAAAAGGTAAACATTCCAAACAGTTTTAAAAAACAGCTAGGAATTTGCCATACATGATGATCTCTAAGACCATTTTTAGCTCTAAAATTCTATGAAATAAATGCTTCCTATATGAAAATAATTTATCCCTCAGAGCACTAGATCTTGTCTTCTAAGTATGACAAGGAGAAGCAACTTGCAAAATTGAACATTAGATTTTTGTAAGTTGTAGCTAATATTCCTCCTACCAGACTATGTCCCTGTGATATTGATTAAAACAATGTCTTATTGAACCTTACTTTTTTTTAACACAATTGATAATTTCTCAAGGAAGTGTTGTCCCCCAAATGTATCCTCACTACGATCTACCATAAGTTATGTCAAATTTATCATTTAAAGCATAAAAACATAGCAGGTGTGTTTTATTGTATCTATTCATACACTCAGTTAACATCATTAACATTTTATATGGGAATACAAACATAACAAGCCCCATAACACAAAAAACAACAACACAAAAACTTCATAATACCGTACCACCATTCATAAAGAATGTTACTTTCTGTTTTTAAATTATGTTTAGTTAGAGAAATTAACTAAATTCTTCAGTGGGTGGTGTGTACACAAAAGAGAATCTGTATCTAAACAGATGTGAGAGTTTCATTGTTGTTTTTTCTTTTACATTTGAAATAAACACATGGAGATTCAGTGTTAATTCCCTCTTTTTTAATCAAATCCATTACAGAGTCATTGAAACAGAGATACAGTTGTGCATTCAAATGTAAATAAGAAAACTAAGATTTTTTTTTCACTGTCATGAGTTTCAGATCTGATATTACTGAGAAATACTTTACTTTCTGTACAATAAACCCGTTGCTATCAAGTCAATTGCAACTGATGATAACTCTATTTATGTGTCAGAGTAGAACTGTGTCCATAGTTTGAACCCACCCAGTGGTGCCTTGGGAGACAAACCTGATGATCTGCTTCCTAAAGGTCATATCCTTGCAAATCTATGAAGAAGTTCTACTCTGCACCCATGGGGTTGACATGAATTGTATAGCAACTAATAGCAACAACAGCAATCTCATGGAAACAGATCTCCAGGCCTTTCTTCCCCAGCACTGCTGGGTGGATTTGAACTACCAACCTTTCAGTAGTAGCCAAACTCAAACCATTTCTACCATCTACAGACAAAAGAATGTTAGAAGAGACTCTGAAACTTGCTGTTAAACATAGAGTGGCTAAGGCAAATGGAAAAATGATGAAATAAAAGAGCTGAACAAAAGATTTCAAAGGGTGGCTCGAGAGAGAAAGTAAAGTATTATAATACTCAACAACCTGGAGACAGAAAATCAAAAGTGAAGAACATGCTCTGCATTTCTCAAGCTAAAAGAACAGAAGAAAAAAAACAAGCCTCGAGTTACAATATTGAAAGATTCTATGGGCAAAATACTGAACAACACAGGAAGCATCAAAAGAAGATGGAAGGAATAGACGGAGTCTCCGTACCAAAAAGAACTGGTTGATGTTCAACCATTTCAGGAAGAAGCATATGAGCAAGAACCGATGGTACTGAAGGAAGAAGTCCAAGCTGCACTGAAGGCATTGAAGAAAAAAAACACTCCAGGGATTCACTGAATATCAATTGATATGTTTCAATAAAGGGATCAGCGCTGGAGGTGCTCACTAGTCTATACTAAGAAATTTGGAAGACAGTATCTAGCCAACCAACTGGAAGAGACCTATATTTGTGCCCATTCTAAAGAAAGGTTATCCAACAGAATGTGGAAATTATCAAACAATATCATTAATATCACACACAAGTAAAATTTTGCTGAATACTATTAAGAAGCAGTTGCAGCAGTACTTCAACAGGGAACTGCTATAAATTCAAGTCGGTTTCAGAAAAGGATATGGAATGAGGGATATCATTGCTGATATCGGATGGATTTTGGCTGAAAGCAGAGAATATCAGAAAGATATTTACCTGTGTTTTATTGACTATGAAAAGACATTAGAATGTGTGGATCATAACAAATTATGGATAACCTTAGGAAGAATGGGAATTCCAGAACTCTTAATTGTGCTCATGGGGAACCTGTAGGTAGACCAAGAGGCAATGATTTGAACAGAGTAAGGGGATCCTGCGTGGTTTACAACCAAGAAAGGTGTATGTCGGGGTTGCATTCTTTCACCACATTTATTCCATCTGTATGCTGAGCAAATAATCCAAGAAGCTGAACTATATGAAGAAGAATGTGGCATCAGGATTAGTGGAAGAGTCATTAACAATCTGCAGATGATACAACCCTCCTTGCTGAAAGCAAAGAGGACGTGAAGCACTTACTGATAAAGATCAAAGACTACAGCCTTCAGTATGGATTATGCCTCAAAGTAAAGAAAACAAAAACCCTCAGAGTGAATCAATAAGCAACATCATGATAAAAGGAGAAAAGATTGACATCGCCAACAATTTCATTTTACTTGAATCTATAATCAACGCACATGGAAGCAGCAGTCAGGAAATCAAAACGATGTATTGCATTGGGCAAATTTGCTGTAAAGGTCCTTTTTAAAGTGTTAAAAAGCAAAGATTTCACTTTGAGGACTAAGGTGTGCCAGACTCAACCATGGTATTTCCAATTGCCTCATATGTATGTGAAAGCTGGACAATGAATAAGGAAGATGAAAGAAGAATTGATGCCTTTGAATTATGGCGTTAGCAAAGAATAATGAATATACCATGGACTGCCAGAAGAATGAACCAGTCTGTCTTAGAAGAAATACAAAGTGCTCCTTGGAAGTGAGGATGGCCAGACTTCATCTCATGTGCTTTGGACATGTTATCAGGAGGGAGTAGCCCCTGGAGAAGGACATCGCGCTTGGTAAGGTAGAGCGCCAGTGAAAAAGGGAAGACCCTAGATGAGATGGATTGACACAGTGGCCACAACAATGGATTCAAAGATAATAACGATTGTAAGGATGACACAAGACCGGGCAGTGTTTTGTTCTGTAGTACATAGGGTCACTATGACTTGGAACCAACTCAATGGCACCTAACAACAACAATAACAGGGACATATATGAAATTTAAAGTCCAAATGAGTTATATAAATTAGGTTGATGTGTTCATCATCAATGATTTCTATACAATAATCTTAATTTTTATACAATACTATAATAAATTGTTAAATTTTGAAGTATAGAAAATTATAGAAATATAATGTACCTAATTAGTAGATGAATTACTTCCCACAGCCGATAAATACAACAGAAGAGGGAGAAGGGGTTCGAGACAACTTAATGCCAAAAAAGTGTTCACACAATGACTGAAAGCATGACTTCTCTTAATCTGTTGTCATTTTATGCTTCTAAGACTGAGCTCTTAGAGAAATTGTCATCATTCTTGGCTGCTTGATCACAGCAAGAAAGAAGAGGGCAGGAGAGGTTTGGAGGATGAGACTATGTGTTATAACCAGAGCCTAAGGTTTAACAAAATGAGTGGCAAGGCTGGTCTAGAAGGACCAGTGCACACCTAACAAGACAAAAATAAACTTTCAAACAGCTAAAAGCCTGCAAATTAATTTCATACCTTTCCTCAATAATATTGCCAATAGTCCTAATAAGTCTTTATTAAGTATGAAAAAAAGCTGATTGACTACAAACAGATAATCCTGTTGTTCTTGTTTATTAACTAATGCTTTGGGAAAATAGAACAAACATATGACAATATTTCCACTCCTACTCATCTTCTTTGTCTAGTGCTGATCCTGTGACATGAAATCATATCCTTAAAAAGATGTCTCTTTCAATCTGTGTAGAAGAATTTTTTAGTTCATGCTTACATATATGGCCCACATCTAATTATGGAAAAGGATACTGTTCATATTGCCATATGTAAACAACTCATAAAATTGTGACATATACTTGGGATAATGTCAATAATATTGGTAAGAGAATTACTTTCTTGCTAATTAAACATATTAGTAATTCTTAAAGAATTAAATTTCTTACTTTTGATACGCTTTCGAAGGAATATATAAACATCAGATAAAACGCCTTACTTTCCTTTTAACTTCTTTAGGATCAAGGTTCTACAAAGCTAACCTTGTGTAAATACAACGAATTATTAAGAGAATTTCTGAAAGTACAATTAAGGCACTTAATGTTCTCTGGTAGTAAAATACAAATTTTATAATCAATATTTATTACATACTCCAATTAGTTACTTTATTATGCCAAACTGTGACATTACATTGAAGTTCCAAAAACTGCCAGAACTCCATGCCTAATTGAATCCTAGAAGAAAAGATTATTCATTTCAAATACTAGATTCATCTTATTTTATACTCAATATCTCCTGAGTTTAATTTTATCTTTGCTTTGGAAATTTATTATTGACAAAACTAAGAGTTTACACGTTTTTTCCTTCATGTGTAAAATCAAAAATATTTACCGTCAGAGTAAAAAGAGAACCTACAGACTGGGAAAATATTCTTGGCTATTAAAAAACCCAACAGCTCTACAATGAAAAGACACACGATCCAACTAAAAATGGGCAAAGGAAATCAACAGACACTTCACCAAAGAAGAGATTCAGGCACCCAACAGACACGTGAGGAAATGGTCCTGATCAATAGCCATTAGACAAATGCAAATCAAAACCACAATGAGATACCATCTCACCCTGGCGTTACTGGCATGAATCAAAAAAACAGGAAATAACAAATGTTCGAGAGGCTGTGGGAAGATAGGAACTCTTATGCACCACTGATGGGAATGCGAAATAATACGACCATGTTGGAAAACGATATGGTTCTTCCTTAGAAAGCTAGAAATGGAAATACCATATGATCCAGCAATTCCACTTGTAGGAATATATCCTAGAGAAAAAAGAGTTGTCACACGAATAGACATATGCACATCCATGTTCATAGCAGCATTGTTCAAAATAGCAAAAAGGTGGAAAAAACCTAGATGCTCATCAGTAGATGAATGGATAAACAAATTATGGTATGTACACACAATGTGGTATTACGCAACAATAAAGAGCCATGATGAATCTGAGAAACATCAGAACATGGATGAATCTGGAAGGCATTATGATGAGTGAAATAAGTAAATCGTAAAAGGACAAATAGTGTATGAGACCACTACTGTAAAAACTCATGAAAAGATTTACACAGAAAAAGAAACAATCTTTGATGGTTACGAGGGAGAGCTGGGATGGGGATGGAAAAACACTAAACAGACAGTAGATAAGTGGTAACTTTGGTGAAGAGTAAGACAGTACACAATACTGGGGAAGCCAGCACAACATGTACAAGACAAGGTCATGGGAGCTCCCTAGACACATCCAAACTCCCTGAGGCACTGAATTGCTGGGCTGAGGGCTGTGGGGACCATGGTCTCAGGGAACTTCTAGCTCAATTAGCATAACATAGTGTATAAAGAAAATGTTCTACATTCTAATTTGGTGAGTAGCATCTGGGGCCTTAAAAGCCTGTGAGCGGCCATCTAAGATACTCCACTGGTCTCACCCCTTCAGAAGCAAGAGAGAATGAAGAAAACTAAAGATGCAAGAAAGATTAGTCCAAAGGACCAATGGACCACATCTACCAGGGCTTCCAACAGACTGAATTCAGTACAACTAGATGGTGCCCGGCTACCACCACTGACTGCTCTAACAGAGATCACAATAGAGGGTCCTGGAAAGAGCTGGAAAAAAATGTAGAACAAAATTCTAACTCACAAAAAAAGACCACATTTACTGGCCTGACAGATACTGGAGAAATCCAGAGAGTATGGCCCCCGAACACCCTTTTAGCTCAGTAATGAAATCATTCCTGAAGTTTACCCTTCAGCCAAAGATTAGACAGGTCCATAAAACAAAATGAGACTAAAGGGGCACACCAGCCCAGGGGCAAGTACTAGAAGGCAGGAGGGGACAGGAAAGCTGGTAATAGGGAACCCAAGTTTGAGAAGGGAGAGAGTTGACATGTCGTGGGATTGTTAATCAATGTCATGAAAAAATACGTGAAACTAGTTTTTCTATAAGCCATCTAAAGTACAATTTAAAAAATAATAAATTTTTAAAAAAGGAAAAAGGGGGAGAAATATTTGCTTTGGGTTGAGAAAAGAACATTGCACCTAATTATGGGATTCCAATCTATACTACAACACCCCATTTCAGTGCTTCTTTGAAATCAGTGTCTTTGCCAATGTGTTATCAAAAAACTGATTATATTTTTTATTAATATTACTTAAAGCAAATTTGCCTACTTTGAAACTGTATTATGATTCTGATTTGATGATACCTAAATTCTATTTGCTTTGAAGGTTTTTACCCTGTAGTGACAGAAGTCTAATTTTCAATTTGTTTAGCCTCTAAAAATTACTTTTATTGGCTGAGTTAAAATATCTTCATATATCCAACCAATTCAATTACAATTTTTCTCATTGAAATCAAGTGGACGATTCTAAGACTGATTAAATGGTTCATTAAGACTTGTAGCTAAAGAGACTATAAATTGCTTAAATTATTTATTTTTATAAAATGTATCATGTACAATGTAACAGAATGTGTAAAGGATAAAATTTTTGAGACAAAAAAATTTTTAACCTAAAAAAAAAAAAATAGGACTGATTGCAACACATTACTTTCAGTGAAAGGGCTTTTATTTTATCCATCATATAGAAAAACTTATAAATTATGTTTCCAGAATTGAACTAAAACCAAAGATAGTGTACCTTGTACACCTTGATTGAGTTTTAACAACTCAGAATAAATTCTGTAAATAGTTTTTAAATCCCCAAATATCAGAATTTCTACTGAATCTCATAATTATGTATTTCTTAAACTCAGTTGACAAATTAAAAGTTTACCCAAAACTAGGGCAGAACAGACACAAAACTGCATGCAGCTAATGGCCACTTACAAAGGTTAATTGGCCTAAATTCCTTTGGGAAATATGAGATGTTCTGGGGGATTTCTAGAATTCAATTTGCATCTGAATTTGGGTTTGTTGCTGTGTCCTAGCAGATATTGAAATAATGATGTTTCCAAGAGGTAAGGCAGACTTCATGCTACAACCCCATGTGGAGTTGAGAAGGAGGTGGAGGGGATAAAAGAAGAATATTAGTTAACCATGGGCTAATAGAGACTCATATAGGTGATATATTAGAGACAACAAAAGGTTAATTAAGGTTCAGTGTGGGCAACACAGCAATGTGCCAGAATTTAACAGAACTTTGAATAAAGAGTTTCCCAAAGCTGTCTTTGAAAGAACGATGAAGCTGTAGGGTGGCCTTATGTCCTAATTTGTCCTGGACCATCACTGTTCATACCTCTGATCTCAGCATGATTAATAAAATCCTCATTTTCTCTAAAATATTTTTCTGGTTTCAAAAGTTAAATTATATGGCTAGTTTTAAATGAAAAGTAGATCTTGAGAGAATGCTTTGAGTGCTAAGTAATTTATGAAAGAAATGTTTGCAGAAAAAAAAACTAGTAGGAATGAGAAAGGAAGAATAGAAAACAGGGAAAAGCCAAGCAAGGTTATAGTTGCAAGCAAAGCCCTGCTGAGGGTGAGTTTACCTTGACTGCTTAAGGGATGTTTGGAGCATAAATCACACCTCAAAGTTTAACCCAACCTAAAGAGAGAAAGCTGGGTTTTCATCATAAAAAATTACAGATAACATTGAGAAGAATGGGAATTCCGGAACTCTTAATTTTGCTTATAAGAAACCTGTACATAGATCAAGAGCCAGTCATTAGAACAGAACTAGAAGATACCGTGTGTTTTAAAGTCAAGAAAGGTGTGAGTCAGGGTTGTAACCTTTCACCATATCTATTATTCAATCTGTATGCTGAGCAAATAATCCAAGAAGCTGGACTATATGAAGAAGAACATGGCATCAGGATTGGAGGAAGACTCATAAACAACCTGTGATACGCAGATGACACAACCCTGCTTGCCGAAAGTGAAGAGGACTTCAAGCACTTACTGATGAACATCAAAGACCACAGCCTTCAGTATGGACTACACCTCAACATAAAGAAAACAAAAATCCTCACAGCTAGACCAGTAAGCAACATCATGATAAACGGAGAAAAGATTGTTGTAAAGGATTTCATCGTATTTGGATCCACAATCAACGCCCATGGAAGCAGCAGTCAAGAAATCAAAAGACATTGCATTGGGCAAATCTGCTGCAAAAGACCTCTTTAAAGTGTTAAAAAGCAAGATTTCACTTTAAGGACCCAAGCCATGGTGTTTTTAATTGCCTCATATGCATATGAAAGCTGGGCAATGAATAAGGAAGAATGAAGATGAATCAAGGGCTTTGAGTTATGATGTTGGTAAAGAATATTAAATATACCATGGACTGCTAGAAGAACGAATAAATCTGTCTTGGAAGAAGTACAGCCAGAAAGCTCATTTGAAGCAAGAATGGTGAGACTTCATCTCACATACTTTGGACATGTAATCAGGAGGGATCAGTCCCTGGAGAAGAACATCATGCCTGGTGAGGTAAAGGGTCAGCAAAAAAGAGGAAAACCCTTAATGAAATGGATTGACACAGTGGCTGCAACAATGGGCACAAGCATAACAATGATTGTGAGGATGGCTCAGGACTGGGCAGTGTTTCGTTCTTGTGTACATAGGGTCGCTAGAAGTGGGAACTGACTTGACATCACCTAACAACACACCCCCGTCATTAGCTAAGGGTGCACTCAGATATTTCCAACCTCTATATGAGTAACATGGCTTCACTGCAGTCAGCTAATATCAAGAGGTGGTGACCCCCCACCAGAGTCACCTCATTAGCATAAACCCTCAGGTGTGGTCTGGAGCCTCATCTAAGACATTTTAATCACCTGGAAAATTACAAGGTTTAAAAAAAAGAAGTTTTTTGTTTAGCAGGGCTTTATTCTGGTTTGACCCCCTGCTGAGAATTCGCATTACCACCCCAGATACACTGAATCGTAGTCTACTTTTTTTTTTTAATTTTGTTGTGCTTCAGTTGAATGTTTACAGTGCAAATAGTTTCTCATTCCAAAATTTATACACAAATTGTCTTGTGACCCCAGCAATGTATCAGCACTCTTCCCCTTTCTCTTTCCACCTTGGATCCCCGTGTCCATTTTTCCAGTATTCCTGTCCCTTCCTGCCTTCTCACCTTTGCTTTTGGGCAGGTGCTGCCCATTCGGTCCCCTATACTTGATTGAACTGAGAAGCACGTTCTTCACATGTGTTATTGTCTGTTTTAAGGGTCTGTCTAATCTTTGGCTGAAACGTAGACTTTGGGAGTGGCTGCAGTTTTGAGTTAGCAGGGTGTCAGGGGGCCATAGTCTCTGGGGTCGGTCTCTGTCAGACCAGTATATCTGGTCTTATTTTGCGAATTTGAATTTTGTTCTACATTTTTCTCCTTCTGTATTTGGGATCCTCTACTGTGATTCCTGTCAGAGCTGTAGGTGGTGATAACAAGGCACTATCTAGTTCTTCTGGGCTCAGGCTGCTGAAGGCTGTGGTTCATGTGGCCCATTAGTCCTTTGGACTAATATTTTATTTGTGTCTTTAGTTTTCTTCATTCTCCTTTGATCCGGATGGGATAGGGCCAATACATGTATGTTAGATGGCCATTCACAACTGTTTAAGACTCCAGATGCTACTCACCGAAATAGGATGTAGAACATTTTATTTGTGAACTATGTTACACCAATTTACCATGATCCCTAGCCCTTAGCCTCAGTAACTCAGTCCCTTAAGGTGTTTGGATGTGTCTAGGAAGCTTCTATGACTTTGCCTTGGTCAGGTTGTGCTATCTTCGCCTACATTGTATATTTCCCTTCACCAAAGTTAACATTTGTCTGCTATCTAGAGATTTCCCTTCTCCACCCCTCCACTCCCTCATAACCATCAAAGATTGTTTTTTTTTTCTGTGTGTAAACCTTTTCTTGGGTCTTTATGACAGTGGTCTTATACAATATTTGTCCTTTTATGATTGCCTTATTTCACTGAGCATGATGACCTCCAGATTCGTCCATGTTGTGAAATGTTTCTCTAATTCATCACTGTTCTTTATTGTTACATAATGTTCCATTGTGTGTATGTGCCATAATTTGTTTATCCATTCATTTTTTGATGGGCACTTAGGTTGTTTCCATCTTTTTGCTGTTGTGAACAATGCTTCAGCAAACATGGGTGTACATATGTCTATTCTTGCGATGGCTCTTATTTCTCTAAGATATAGAGAAATAAGAGTAGTGAAATTGCTGGATTATATGTTATTTCTAGCTTTTTTAAGGAAGCCTGCCGTATCACTTTTCCATATTGGTTGTACCATTTTACACTTCCACCAGTAGTGTATAAGAGTTCCAATCTCCCCACAACCTCTCCAGTATTTACTATTTGCTTCTTTTTATTAGTTCCAGTAATGTTGGGGTGAGATGGAATCTCATTGTAGTTTTGATTTTCTTTAATAGCTAATGATCATAAGCATTTCCTCATTGTCTGTTAGCTGCCTGAATGTCTTCTCTGGTGAACTGTTTGTCCATAGCTTTTACCCATTTTTTTAATTGCATTATTTGTCTTTTTGTTGTTGAAGTGCTGAAGTATCCTATAGATTTCAGAGATTAGACCCTTGCCAGATACGTCGTAGCCAAAAATTTCTTCCCAGTCCGTACAATCACTTTTTACTCTTTTGGTGAGTTTTTATGAACATAACTAACTTTTAGGAGCTCGCAGTTATCTAGCTTATCTTCTGGTGTTTGTGCATTGTTAGCGATGTTTCCTATTCTATTTATGTTGTGTATTAGGACCCCTACCATTATCCTTATTTTTTTCTTTCATGATCTTTATTGTTTTATTTTTCATATTTAGGTCTTTGATCCATTCCGAGTTAGTTTTGTGTATGGTGTGAGTTATGGGTCCTATTTCATTTTTTTACAGGTGGATATCCAGTTTTGGCAGCCATCATTTTTAAAAAGACTTTCTTTTCCCCATTTAATGGATTTTGGCCCTTTGTCAAAGATCAGCTGACTATAAGCTGATAGATTTACACCTAAATTCTTGATTCTGCTCTATTGGTCTATGTGTTTGTACCTTTACCAGTACCAGGCTGTTTTGACTACTGTGGTTGTACAGTAGGTTCTGAGATCAGGTAGTGTGAGGCCTACTACTTTGTTCTTTTTCTTCAGTAGTGCTTTGCTTATCTAAGGCCTCTTTCCTTTCCAAATAAAGTTGGTGATTAGTTTTTCCATCTTGTTAAAGAATGTTGTCGGTATTTGAATCAGTATTTCATTGTAAGTGTAGATCGCTTTAAGTAGAATTGACATTTTCACAATGTTGACTCTTCCTATCCATGAGCATGATATGCGTTTCCATTTATGCAATTCTCTTCTGGTTTCTTGCACTAGTGTTTAGAATATATATTTTAACAATTCCCCAGACAATTCTTATAGATCCTCAGATGAGTTGTGGGATAACATCAAGGACATCATACCCAGGCTTCAAACCAGTTCAATCCTGTTCTACCCACTGATGAAAATTAGCATTTCTACCCCAGATATGCTGAATCACAACATATATTTTAACAAGATCACCAGGTAATTCTTATGTATCTTGTTAAAATGTAATTCTGATTCAGTATATCTGGGGTAGAAATGCAAATCTCAGCAGGAGTCAAACCAGAATGGCCTTGTTTAAGAGGAACTAAGACGAAGACCAAATTCTTTGGGTAAAGTTAAACTGTTTACTGTATACAACCTATCAATAGACTCCACGTTTAATCAATAATTAATACATCAATTTGAAGAAGCTTTGGAAATCTGAAATAAGCTACTTTCACACATGATTTAACAAAGATTTACATTTTTATTACGGTAAGCACACTTACATTTTGACAGCTCCATTGAACACAGTAGTCCAACCATAGCTAACCTAATAACACAACCTAAATAGCCCATAATGAATAATTTATTACTTTTCTCCTCACATACTGATCATCACTTTTAGTGCCAGGATCACTGATACCTCCTAATTTGTACTTGCCTCACTACATTTTAAAAGTGTGACATTAATGCTTGTTCATTTATTTCTGAGACATTTAGCAACTTCTTTGTACAAAAGATGCAAATCAATTTTAAAAATACAGTTGTTCCACAGGAATGCAAAATGTTAATAGGATAAATGATGTGCAAGGGAGGGGGTTAGCGGGAACTCTCTATACTTCTGCACACTTTCTCTGTACACCTAAAGCTGGTCTAAAAATTAAAAGTTTATTAAATTAAAAATAAAAAAGATAAAAATAAATACAGTTGTTCTTTCCTCTCCCAAATCATTTTCTTTCCACTTTGAACTTTTAAATATACCATTGTTATTAAAATGCTCAAAGTTTAATTTCAAAGGCTAGTCTTTCTTGTCTCTGAAAAGTTTTCATTACATTGCTATTTTTCCACACCATTAATTAAGGAACAGGTCATTTTCAAATGCAAAAATTAAGCATTAAATTAAAAGAAACACTAAAAATGAAATAATTATATTTCTACTAAGGTGAAATTTCGCGGATTGATTTATGAGGTGTTGAAGTAACGATAAAGACGAAAAACTAAATCTCTTCTATGACACTTACCTAACATTTTCTTCATATATTATTTTTATAATCATGTGTCATGGATTGAATAATGTCCCCCAAAAATGTGTGTATCAACTTGGTTAGGCCATGATTCCCAGTATTCTGTGGTTGTTCTCCATTTTGTGATTGTAATTTTGTGTTAAAAGAGATTAGGGTGGGCTTGTAACACCCTTAACAGGTCACATCCCTGATCCAATACAAAGTGAGTTTCCTGGGGTGTGGCCTGCACCACCTTTTATCTCTCAGGAGATAAAAGGAAAGGGAAGCTAGCGGAGAGCTGGGGACCTCATACCACCAAGAAAGCGGTAACAGGAGCACAGCACATCCTTTGGACCTGAAGTTCCTGTGCTGAAACGCTCCCAGACCAAGGGAAGACTGATGCATCACAAAGACCTTCCTCCAGAGCCAACAGAGAGAAAGACTTTCCCTGGAGCCGAGGCCCTGAATTTGGACTTGAAGCCAATTCGACTGTGAGAGAATAAACTTCTGTTTGTTAAAGCCATCCACTTGTAGTATTTCTGTTACAGCAGCACTAGATGACTAAGACATCATGATATTTCTCTTTCACCAAATCCAGATTTTTCTTTATTCTCAATACATCTCAAATTCATTCTATAATTCTGCTGTCATTTCCTGACAACCCTGTCCCTAAGATCTTCTCTATATGTAACTGATTTGATTAATACCTTATGTCTCATTGTAGTTCATATTGTCCCTTAATCCTATACCTGAATCCTTTCATCTCATTCCTCTTGGAGCAATATCTAGGAAGGAATACCTATGCTTCAAAAGTCCTAGGTTGAAAACTGCAGTGCCACAATATTTAAGTAGTTAAATCAAAAGTGTTAGTACAACTTGAGCATGTATTCTACTTTTTATCTTTTAGGCTAAGAGCTTCTTTTCTTAAACACCTAAACATTGCCTTCATTCATCACCCCCAGTCACTGCAATAGGAATCCAGAAACCATTGTTAACAGTGAGTCTCCATCTTCAACTGAAGAGGATTCCAAACACAGGCAAGGAAACTGTTGGAAAAAGCCAGGATAACATAAGAGATGTCTCATATACTAAGGTGTTGCAGAGTATATAGAGTATATGCATATTGTTATTCTCTGGCTCTCTTCTCCAACCCCAGTTTATTAAAATAAAAAATCTAGGAAGTAAAAACAAACAAAAAAAATCATTAAAAACTGATAAATGCTCTGAGCACGATTCAGGAAAAAAGTATGCAGAATTTTCTTAACTCTCCCTGGGCTGGTTGAGCAAATTGAAAAGTATTTCTAATGCCTGATTAGCATCATATTTAGCAAAAGGCAGATGTCTGCTGTACCTAAATTTCAGCAATACAAGAGATTCCCATTTTCATTCTACATGATGTTAGTTTTTTTTAATGTAATTTTGAGGGTGGGTTCTATATAGCAAGTAATTATTTTTTCTTCCTACCTAAGAACACAATACTGAGAATGAAATTAAGGAATAATTTTTTAACACAAATTAAATGTTATGGAAAAAAAAATTTGGTTACAAAACTAAGCACTTGTCACCTGAAATTCCAATCATAAAAATTCAACTCAATCACACTCAGTTCATCTTCAGCCCCAAAGAGTAAGTAAATACATAGCAGATGTTAATAGTTGAAAGTATTTACTTTTCTTTTCACTTTAAGACTATAAGACTTCTGTTCACTTGTTAATCTTTTTATCACCAGAATTTTTGTCCATCTTTCTTTCTCTATTTAAACACAGTAAAAATTAAAATAAGGAATGGCTTTTCTGACTTTTTTAGCTTCTTCTGGAAATAAGACTCTAAAAGACATTTTACATGCATTTTAAAATGTTTATTGAATAAAGGACATCTTTAATAAGTCCAGGCATAGTGGTTAAGTGCTATTATGGCTGCTAATCAAAAGGTTAGCAGTTCGATTCCACCAGGCGCTCCTTGGAATCTGTATGGGCAGTTCTACTCTGTCCTATGAGGTTGCTATGAGTTAGAATTTACTCAATGGCAATGGGTTATGGGGTTTAGTAAGTTTTAAGATAGTATACCCAATGCGTAGCATAACACCTAACACTCAGAGTTATAAATACTGGTGAATGAAGATATGGAAGTGGGAAAAGAAGAAATGTGCTATTCAGGATTACCTATATTGAGTTTAAATTTTTTTTTTCAAGTAAGTTTGGGAAACTATTTCTTTATGACAGGTATTTATTATGTCTTTTATTATGTTAATATAACTTATGACTCTCAAAAGAGTTTTAGATCATGCAATGCTCTCCAAACATTTGATAATAAGACCATTTTTGTTTAAGTATCTCTTAAAGTTAGGAGCTGGCTAAATATGCCTTTGGAAATTTTTTCATCTGCTGTGCTGTGCCCATTTGGTCTTCAGAACTGTTATATTTGATAGATAAAATTCACTCTTCCATTTATTCAATATGATTGGTGATACAAAAATGAATGAGTCATAACTTCTATCCTCAAGAAGCTTAGCCTTTGTGTGTGAGTGGGGAGGGAGCAAATATTTATAATTCATCTTAGTGAATGATATGATAGCAATATATACAGAGTACAAAAAACAAAACCCAGTGCCATTGAGTCAATTCCAATTCATAGCGACCCTATAGGACAGAGTAGAACTGCCCATTAGAGTTTCCAAGGAGTGCCTGGTGGATTTGAACTGCCGACCCTTTGGTTACCCCCATAGCACTTAACCACTACCCCACCAGGGTTTCCATACACAGTACAGATATATGAAATTCATTTGAGGCTATCATTGATCTAGACAGAGCAGGGGTCAGCTACCTACAACCTACAGGTCAGATCCATCTCTCTGCCTGTTTTGTAACACGATGACAACAACAATGTTTTGGAACACACTCATTTGATTATTTATTGTACATGGCTCCTTTTGCACTATAAGGGCAAGTTGAGTAGTTGTGACAGACCATTTGGCCTACAAAGCTTAAAGTATTTACTATCTGACCCTTTACAAAAAAAAGTTTACCAACTAAATAGATGTAAAAATAACTCGTTGTTAGCAATGGATTCTCTAACTAGAGGGAATAAATGCAACACTATGGAAAGTTTTGCTAATTAACATAGAATATTATTATTTCAACAGAGAGTTTGTGCATTCCATAAAACATGGCCAAATACTAAGTTATTGTGATGTGGTAGGATGAGCTCCTATTCAGAAGTCAGGAATCTCCCATTCTTTTCCTTATACAAAATCAAACTATAGGTTACAGAGCCTTTGAATTTTCCACTAGCTCTAAAATGCTATATTTATGTTCAGTTAACACTTACCTTAACTAAACCTTCCAATCATGGATTATAGCCACTTGAAAACTCAATTTTCATCTTATCAAGAGTAACTTATTTTCAGTTGTGCTCTGCATAGAGTAGAATTTGAAAAATAAAAGAGAGGAAACTAGACTAAACTCAAGAAAGATGAGCTCTGCCACTTATCTATTTTTCTTCTTTACAGTAATAGACTAAAATAGTATTACTTGATAAAAGGCCCAAAAGACCCTTTTGAGAAACTTTTGTTTGAGGGGTTAGAAACTGTAACTATGTCACAAAAGTAAGAACCATTTAATTATGTTTTCAAATAGCAACAATATTTTTTTCCTACCTAAAACTAGCAGATCCACACATTGTAATAAACAGAAATGCCAGTAGAGTGAAGCAGCTGATTTTATTTACTGAATTGACTGGCCATTTTTCGTAATTGTCCATTTGTTTAACTCAATTATCCTGGCATCATGGTATCACATCTGTGTTCCTTTCTCCTTTAGTTGTTATGCTGTCACTATTCATTTCTTCTCTCTGGATTCAAAGGATTGTTGTAAACCCATGAATAATGCAGCTGTATCTGTGAAGGTATTCAGTTTCTTTAATTAAGTTTATTTTCCTGAAGCAGATGATATGTTCTAAAATATTAGTTGTAACAGTATTCCACTTTAGGGTGCCTGGGGCTTTCATTTTTCTTCTTTCATTAAACACGTTATGAAGGAGCCAGGGGTTGTCTTTGCATAATAAGCTCCAAGTAATGTCAAGTCATTATCTAAATAAAGAATTTTTCAGCCTGTCTATCGTGTCTTTCTACAGGATTTTCAGCTTGATTTCAATGATAATAGAAATCAAAGGGTATCTATTTATTCTACCTATAAAAAAAAACTATAGCAAAACATTAATATGGACTGATAATCTTTGATTCCTATTCCTTCTAGTGTCTTCCTTGTAAAATCCTATCCCAAGTATAAGCTATTCCCCATTAAAGAATAGCAGAAAGTGTGGTGTAGTTAGAAGACCCAGGCTGGAAATCCAATCTTCCTTCTGCCCATGCTTTCTTGTGATGCCTTGGAAAGATCACATTGTCTCTCTGAGTCTTTTCTGTCATCTTTTAATTAAATACATTTGAAATTGATGATAACATGCATTTTAAAATCCATAAGCCTTTCAGTTTTTTTTCCCCCTTTTTTTGAACATTTTATTGTGATTTCAGTGAAACTTCGCAGAGCAAATTTGTTTCCCATTCAACAATTCATTTTATTTTGTTTCATGACATTAGTTGCAATCCCCTCAATGTGACAGCACTCTAACCACTTCCTCCCTGCGTGCCACATTTCCATTTGCCTATCTTTCCTACCCATTCCTGCCTTCTGAACTATGTTTTGGGGCAAATGCTGCCCTTTTGGCCTAGTACGATAGATTGTTCTGAGGAGCACATTTCTTGCAAATGTTATTTTTCACTTTGTACACCTGTCTGTTGTTTGGCTGAAAGGTGATCTCCGGGAGTGAGTTTTGTTCCAGGTTGGGAGGATGTCTAAGGGCCATTGCCTCAGGGGACACCTAAGTCAATTGGCATAACATAGACCATAAGTACCTGCTCTACATCCTACTTTGGTGAATAGTGACTGGGGTCTTTAAAGCTCTCGAGTAGCCATCTAAGAAACAATCTTTGGTCTCTTCCCATCCAGAGCAAAGGAGAGTGAAGAAAATCAAAGTCTCAAGAAAAAAATTAGTCCTGATACCAGAGAAACTGGATAGTGCCTGGCTACACTGATACCATCTGCTCTGATTGGGATCATAGTAGAAGATCCTGGACAGAGTGGGAGAAAAATGTAGAACAAAATTCAAATTCATAAAAAAAGAACAGCTTTACCGGTCAGATAGAAACTCATGGAACCCCAAGACTAAGTCTTTTCAGTTTTGAAGAACTTCTTCACAGTTTATTACTTGAAGTTATATATTGACTTGATTTTCAATGCTTGCATATGCAAAATTGGCTCATTCTTTTTTTTCTTTTTGTTGTACTTTAGATGAAAGTTTACAGAAAAAACTAGTTTCTTATTAAACAGTTAGTACACATATTGTTTTATGACACTGGTTAATAACCCCATGACATGTCAACACTCTCCCTTCTCAACCTTGGGTTTCCTAGTACCAGCTTTCCTATCCCCTCCTGCCTTCTAGTCCTTGCCCCTCGGCTGGAGTTTCTCTTTAGTCTCATTTTGTCTTATGGGCCTGTCCAGTCATTGGTTGAAGGGTGAACCTAAGGACTGACTTCATTACTGAGCTGAAATAGTATCCAGGGGCCATACTCTCAGGGTATCTCTAATCTCTGTCAGGCCAGCAAGTCTGGTCTTTCTTTGTGAGTTAGATTCTGTTCTACCTTTTTCTGCAGCTCTGCCTGGGACCTCTATTGTGATCCCTGTCAGAGCAGTCAGTGGTGGTACCCAGTCACCATTTCATTGTACTGGGCTTAGTCTGGTGGAGGTCATAGCAGATGTGGTCTATTAGTCCTTTGGATTAATTTTTCCTTTGTATCTTTAGTTTTCTTCATTCTTCCTTGCTCCCAAAGGGGTGAGACCAGTGGAGTATCCTAGATGACTACACACAGGCTTTTAAGATCCCAGATGCTACTCACCAAAGTAGAATGTAGAACATTTTCTTTTTTTTAATTTTTATGGTGCTTTAAGTGAAAGTTTACAAATCAAGTCAGTCTCTCACACAAAAACTTATATACTCCTTGCTACATACTCCCAATTACTCTCCCCCTAATGAGACAGCCTGCTCCCTCCCTCCACTCTCTTTTCATGTCCATTTCACCAGCTTCTAACCCCTCTACTCTCTCATCTCCCCTCCAGGCAAGAAATACCAACATAGTCTCAAGTGTCCACTTGATACAAGAAGCTCACTCCTCACCAGCATCCCTCTCTAACCCATTGTCCAGTCCAATCCATGTCTGAAGAGTTGGTTTTGGGAATGGTTCCTGTCCTGGGCCAACAGAAGGTCTGGGGGCCATGACCACCAGGGTCCTTCCAGTCTCAGTCAGACCATTAAGTCTAGTCTTTTTATGAGATTTTGCGGTTCGTGTCCCACTGATCTCCTGCTCCCTTGGGGGTTCTCTGTTGCAGTCCCTGTCAGGGCAGTCATAGGTTGTAGCCAGCCACCATCCAGCTCTTCTGGTCTCAGGCTGATGTAGTCTCTGGTTTATGTGGCCCTTTCTGTCTCTTGGGCTCATAATTACCTTGTGTCCTTGGTGTTCTTCATTCTCCTTTGCTCCAGGTGGGTTGAGACCAATTGATGCATCTTAGATGGCTGCTTGCTAGCGTATAAGACCCCAGACGCCACTCTCCAAGGTGTGATACAGAATGTTTTCTTAAGAGATTTTATTATGCCAGTTGACTTAGATGTCCCCTGAAACCATGGTCCCCAGACCCCTGCCCCTGCTACGCTGGCCTTCCAAGCATTCAGTTTATTCCAGAAACTTCTTTGCTCTTGGTTTAGTCCAGTTGTGCTGACTCCCTTGTATTGTGTGTTGTCTTCCCTGTCACCTAAATTAGTTCTTATCAACTATCTAATTAGTGAAAACTCCTTTCCCATCCTCCCTCCCGGCCCCCCGTAACCATCAAAGAATATTTTATTTCTGTTTAAACTATTTCTTGAGTTCTTATAATAGTGGTCTTATACAATACTTGTCCTTTTGCAACTGACTAATTTCACTCAACATAATGCCTTCCAGATTCCTCGATATTATGAAATGTTTCACAGATTCTTCACTGTTCTTTATTGTTGCGTAGTATTCCATTGTGTGAATATACCATAATTTTTCATGCATTTATTCGTTGATGGGCACCTTGGTTGGTTCCGTCTTTTTGCTATTGTAAACAGTGCTGCAATAAACATGGGTGTGCATATATTTGTTCGTGTAAAGGCTCTTATTTCCCTAAGATATATTCCAAGGAGTGGCATTGCTGGATCGTATGGTAGTTCTATTTCTAGCTTTTAAAGGAAACACCTAATCGATTTCCAAAGTGGTTGTACCATTTTACATTCCCACCAGCAGTGTATAAGTGTTCCAATCTCTCCACAGCCTCTCCAACATTTATTGTTTTGTGTTTTTTCAATTAATGCCAGTCTTGTTGGAGTGAGATGAAATCTCATTGTCGTTTTGATTTGCATTTCTCTAATGCCTAATGATCGTGAGCATTTCCTCATATATCTGTTAGTTACCTGAACGTCTTCTTTAGTGAATTGTCTGTTCATGTCTTTTGCCCATTTTTTAATTTGGTTATTTGTCTTTTTGCAGTTGAGTTTTTGCAGTATCATGTAGAATTTAGAAATCAGGTGCTGAATGAAATCTCATAGCTAAAAAGTTTTTCCCAGTCTGTAGGGAATCTTTTTACTCTTATGGTGAAGTCTTTGGATGAGCATAGGTGTTTGATTTTTAGGAGCTCCCAGTTATCTAGTTTTTCTTCTGGGTTGTTAGGAATGTTTTATATACTGTTTATGCCATGTATTAGGGCTCCTAACGTTGTCCCTATTTTTTCTTCCATGATCTTTATTGTTTTAGATTTTATATTTACGGCTTTGATCCATTTTGAGCTCATTTTTGTGCATGGACTGAGGTATGGGTCTTGTTTCATTTTTTTGCAGGTTGATATCCAGTTATGCCAGCACCATTTGTTAAAAAGACTGTGCTTTCCCCCATTTAACTGTTTTGGGGCCTTTGTCAAATATCATCTGCTCATATATGGATGGATTTATGTCTGGCTCCTCAATTCTGTTCCATTGGTCTATGTATCTGTTGTTGTACCAGTACAAGGCTGTTTTGGCAACTTTGGCAATATAATAGGTTCTAAAATCAGGTAGATAAGGCCTCCCACTTTGTTCTTCTTTTTCAGTAATGATTTATTTACCTGAGGCCCCTTTCCCTTTCATATGAAGTTGATGATTTGTTTCTCCATCTCATTAAAGAATGTTGTTGGAATTTGGATCGGAATTGCATTAAATGTATAGATCGCTTTTGGTAGAACAGACATTTTTATAATGTTA
The DNA here is from genome assembly GCF_030014295.1 of Loxodonta africana. Taxonomy (NCBI): domain Eukaryota; kingdom Metazoa; phylum Chordata; class Mammalia; order Proboscidea; family Elephantidae; genus Loxodonta; species Loxodonta africana. The sequence goes on from NC_087349.1 coordinate 40,169,235, forward strand.
AGTCTTTCTGTCCGTGGGCAAGGTATGTTTTCCACTTATGTAGGTCTCTTTTGTTTTCTTCCAGAAGTGCATTGTAGCTTTCTTTAAGTCTTTTACATGGCTGGTAAAATTTATTCCTAAGTATTTTTTCTTCTTGGGGGCTACTGTAAATGGTATTGATTTGGTGATTTCCTCTTTGATGTTCTTTTTCTTGGTGTAGAAAAATACAACTGATTTTTGTGTGTTTATCTTGTATCCCAATACTCTGCTGAACTCTTTCGTTAGTTTCAGTAGTTTTCTTGAGGATTCCTCAGGGTTTTCTGTGTATAAGATCATGTCATCTGCAAAGAGACACTTTTACTTCTTCCTCGCCAATCTGGATGCCCTTTATTTCTTTATCTAGCCTAATTGCTCTGGCTAGGAACTCCAACACAATGTTGAATATTGAGCAGTGATAAATGACATGTTTGTCTGGTTCCTTATCTCAGGGGGAACACTTTCAGGCTCTCTGCGTTTAGGATGAGGTTGGCTGTTGGCTTTGTATAAATGCCCTTTATTACATTGAGGAATTTTCCTTCTATCCTATTTTGCTGAGAGTTTTTATCATGAATGGGTGTTGAACTTTGTCAAATGTCTTTTCTGCATCAATTGATAAAATCATGTGATTCTTGTCATTTGTTTTATTTATGTGATGGATTACATTAATTGTTTTTCTAATGTTGAGCCATCCCTGCATACCTGGTATGAATCCCACTTGGTCATGGTGAATTTTTTTTTTTTTTTTTTTGATACTTTGTTGAATTCTATTGGCTAGAATTTTATTGAGGATTTTTGCATCTAAGTTCATGAGGGATATATGTCTACAATTTTCTTTACTTGTGGTGTTTTTACCTGGTTTTGGTATCAGGGATATGGTGTCTTCATAGAATGAGTTTGGTAGTATTCCTTTATTTCCTGTGCTCTGAAATACCTTTAGTAATAGTGGCATTAACTCTTCTCTGAAACTTTGGTAGAACTCTGCGGTGAAGCCCTCTGGGCCATGGCTTTTTTTTGTTGTTGTTGTTGGGAGTTTTTTGATTACCTTTTCAATCTCTTCTTTTGTTATGGGTCTATTTAGTTCTACCTCTGTTTGTGTTAGTTTAGGTAGGTAGTGTGTTGCTAGGAATTTATCCATTTCTTCTAGGTTTTCAAATTTGTTAGAGTACAGTTTTTCATAGTAATCTGATGTGATTCTTTTAATTTCAGTTGGGTCAGTTGTAATATTGCCCATCTCATTTCTTATCTGGGTTATTTGCTTCCTCTCCTGTTTTTCTTTTTTCAGTTTGGCCAAGGGTTTATGAATTTTGTTGATTTTTTCAAAGAACCAGTGTTTGGTCTTGTAAATTCCTCCAATTGTTTTTCTGTTTTCTATTTCATGTAGTTTTTCTCTAATTTGGATTATTTGTTTTCTTCTGGTGCCTGAGGGTTTTTTTTTGTTGCTCTCTTTCTATTTGTTCAGGTTGTAGGGATAATTCTTTGATTTGGGCCCTTTCTTCTTTTTGAATGTGTGCCTTTATTGATATTAATTGACCTCTGAGCACCAATTTCACTGTGTCCCAAAGGCTCTGATAGGAAGTGTTTTCATTCTCATTGAATTCTATGAATTTCTTTAATCCATTCTTAATGTCTTCTATAAGACATTGTTCAGTTTCCAAGTGTTTGATTTCTTTTCCCTGATTTTTCTGCTATTGATTTCCACTTTCATGGTCTTATGGTCAGAGAAGATGCTTTGTAATATTTCAGTGTTTTGGATTCTGCTAAGGTTTGCTTTATGACCTAATATGTGGTCTATTCTAGAGAATGTTCCATGTGCACTAGAAAAGAAAGTATACTTGGTTGCTGTTAGGTGGAGTGTTCTGTATATGTCTAATAGGTCAAGTTGGTTGATTGTGGCATTTAGATCTTCCGTGTCTTTATTGAGCTTCTTTCTGGGTGTCCTGTCCTTCACCAAAAGTGGTGTGTTGACGTCTCCTACTATTATTGTGAAGCTGTCTATCTCACTTTTCAATGCTGATAGAGTTTGTTTTATGTATCTTGCAGCCCTGTCATTGGATGCATAAGTAATTAATATGGCTATATCTTCTTAGTATATTGTCTGTTTAATCATTATATAGTGACCTTCCTTATCCTTTATGATAGATTTAACTTTCAAGTCCATTTTGTCAGAAACCAATATTACCACTTCTGCTTTTTTTTTGATTGTTGTTTGCTTGGTATATTTTTTCTTCCTTTGAGTTTTAGTTTGTGTCCCTAAGTCTAAGGTGTGTCTCTTGTAGGCAGCATATAGATGGATCTTGTTTTTTAATCCATTCTGCCACTCTCTGTCTCTTTATTGGTGCATTTAGTCCATTTATATTCAGGGTAATTATGGATAGGTATGAATTCAGTGCTACCATTTTGATGTCTTTTTTGTGTGTTGACAGTTTCTTTTTTGCACTTAATTTTATGTGCTGAGTAGATTAGATATTGTCCTTTCCTCATATTCATTGTTGTTGATTTTGTTTCTGCCTAGTCTCTATTTTTTTCTTGTATTTTATTTTGATGAGGAGGATAGTTTGTCTTCTTTGTAGATACCTTATTATTTACCCCTATTTCTCTAAATTTAAACCTAACTTTTATTTCTTTGTATCGCCGTATCTTCCTCTCCATATGGAAGATCTATGATTACATTTCTTAGTCCCTCTTTATTGTTTTAGTGTTGTCTTCTTTTATATAATAACATCACTGTTTCCCTGTTTTGAACTTTTCTTCTTTTATATAATAACATCACTGTTTCCCTATTTTGAACTTTTTTAAAAAAATCTTGCTTTTGTTTTTGATTTCCCTGTCATGGTTGACTTCTGATTGCTTTGCCCAGTGTTCTAGTCTTGGGTTGATGGCTGATATTATTGATTTTCTAACCAAAGAATCCCCTTTAGTATTTCTTGTAGCCTTGGTTTGGTTTTACTAATTCCCCAAACTTCTATTTATCTGGAAATGTCTTAATTTCACCTTCATATTTAAGAGACAGTTTTGCTGGATATATGGTTCTTGGCTGGCAATTTTTTCCTTCAATTTTTTAAATATGTCATCCCATTGCCTTCTTGCCTGCATGGTTTCTGCTGAGTAGTCCGAGCTTATTCTTATTGGCTCTCCTTTGTAGGTAACTTTTTGTTTATCCCTAGCTGCTCTTAAAAGTCTCTATCTTTGGTTTTGGCAAGTTTGATTATAATATGTCTTGGTGACTTTCTTTTAACATCTACCTTATGTGGAGTTCAATGAGCATCTTGGATAGATATCTTTTCATTTTTCACGATATCAGGGAGGTTTTCTGCCAACAAATCTTCAACAATATTCTCTGTATTTTCTGTTATCCCTCCCTGTTCTGGTACTCCAATCACTCGTAGGTTATTTCTCTTGATAGAGTCCCACATGATTCTAAAGTTTTCTTCATTTTTTTAAATTCTTTCATCTGATATTTCTTCAAATATATTAGTGCCAAGTGATTTATCTTCAAGTTCAGAAATTCTAGCTTCTACTTGCTCAATTCTGCTCCTCTGACTTTCTATTGAGTTATCTACTTCTGTAATTTTATTGTTAATCTTCTGAATTTTCGATTGCTGCCTATCTATGGATTTTTCCAGCTTATTAAATTTTTCATTATGTTCCTGAATAATCTTTTTAATTTCTTCAATTGCTTTATCTGTGTGTTCCTTAGCTTTTTCTGCATATTGCCTCATTTCCTTCTTGATGTCTTGAAGGGTTGTGTGTATTAATCTGTTGTATTCTGCCTCTGGGGTTATTTTTATTCTGCCTCTGGTAATTCCAGGAATGAATTTTCATCTAGAAGATCTCTGGATTCTTTGTTTTGAGAGCTTGTTGAGGTGATCATGGTCTGTTTATTTATGTGACTTGATATTGACTGTTGTCTCCAAGCCACAGATCTATAAGTTATTGTATTAATTTATGCTTGCTTTCTGTGTCATAGGCTCTTGTTTTGTTTTGTTTCGATATGCCCAAATGGGTTGCTTGAGTGAGCTAGCTTGATTATTTTTGCTCTTGGAGCTCTGACATCCTGTCCCCAGATGGCTAGAGCTGTTATCAGGTCTATCAGTCCAGAAGTCCATTTACTTTTCTTGTATGAATTCAGTTCAGGTGTCCAGATAGCTGATCATCAAGTGTGTGGTACAGGCTCTGTCCTACAGTCTTAGAGGGGCAGGGGTGATTGGTGTATGTACCAGTATCTGATTGCAGCAGGGGGTTACACTCTGACTAAGGCGGGGGCTGAGAACCAACCCCCAAGTGTCTCTGAGGAAAGAGTATCTCTGTTCCCTAGAGCATGCAGGTGGGTGAGTTCTGCAGATGGACCATGGGCACCCAATGTTTTTGGTTGTAAGGACTGAGAGGTACCAGTTATCCTCGGACCCCTGTCACAGGTGGCTGGGTGACCTGAGTGGAGCTACCAATCCTTAGGCCCCTAATGTGGGTAGATGAGGACCCTTTTTAATAGGCAAAGCAATGTCAAACATCAAACACCACCTCTCCACTACACAGCTGAAACAATTGGAATTTGCCAACAAGGGTCTACTCTCCTCATGTAGGCTCACACAGGTCCACACAGAGAGGAAAGGTGCTCAAAGTCCACAGACTATTTATGCTTAGATAGGAGGTCCTTCTGTCCTGAGCTCCCCTGGTTTGTGGAGCTGGCAAATTATCTTTTCCCCTGATTGCAATTTTTTTCCTTCTCCAAGGCTGGGAGGATGGTCTAGTCACTCAACAGTGCCTATTTCAGGCCCAGGGAATTCAGCCACTGAAGCTGGCTTGGGGGTGGGCGGGTGCGGTAAAATATACACAAGTACTTAGCTTTTGCCGAGAGCACCATTCTCCTCAGGTTCCGTGGGTGTGAGTAGGCTGTGTGGCTCGCTGCTTCTCCCTGAGGAAACTGCGGCCTAATGCTAGTACCAGCCCACCACTGCCACTCCAGCAGTGGTGCCAGAGGGTTCCCCGTGATTCAGGCCCAGTAAGTCCTCTCGCTTCTGAACTGTCTTTTCCTCCCCCTGCACCTCTGTTCATTTTCTAAGTTTGCCTTTGATGCTCAGGGCTCTTAGCTTGTCATAAATAAACTCATTTCACTTGTTTTTTGGGGTCTTATTGTAAAGAGGGCTCGCCAGAAGCATATGCCTATTCCGCCATCTTGACTCCACCTCTGAGAACAGAACATTTTCTTTATAAACCATGTTATGCCAATTGAGCTAGATGTTCCCTGAGGCCAAGGTCCCCACAGCCTTCAGCACAGCAGTTCATACCCTCAGGGAGTTTGAATGTGTCTATGGAGCTTCCAAGACTTTGCCTTGTACACGTTGTGCTGGCTTCCCCAGTATTGTGTACTGTCTTACCCTTCACCAAAGTTGCCACTTAGGTATTGTCTTATATGGCTCAGTATTTTCTCTTATCTGGGGTTTACCTCAAGTGAAGAATTGTAAAATCTACTTTACTGTGTCTTTTTCTTTAAGTAGATAATAAATATAAATCATTTTTTCATTGTTGCATGAACTATTTTCCATGCTTGATAAAAAATATATATGTAAGTGCAGAAATCCAAGATATTCCGTACATCCTAAACAGGATAAAAATACAGAAAACCACATTTAGGAACATTATAAGTACTACTAGCAAACATCAATAGATATAAGGTATAATAAATGTATAAGAAAATTTTAAGAGCAACCAGGGGGAAAAAACATAAAATCCAGGGGAATAAAAATAAGAATGAATGCTGTTTCCACAAGAAACAATGCATTGCAGAAAGCAATGTAATAAATCTTTAAAAAAGAAGAAAAACTGTCAACTTAACATAATATATCCAGCGAAAATTTTCTTCAAAATTGAAAATAAACTAGAACAATTTTCAGACAAATAAATCTGAGAGAATTTGACATCAGCTCTTCAGTTTGAAGAGAAATGAGACAATTTAGAAACGTGCATCTACAACAAGGATTGAAGAGCATCTGAAGTGGTAAATATTTGGTTAAATATTTTTAAAAATATACGATTTTTGTTTACTCCTTTGAAAGGCACTTGAATTTTAAAGCATAGTCACAACATTGTATTGTTCGATCTGTAACAAATACATACTCAAAAAATAAATGAAAACCATAGCACATCAGATAAAAAGGAAATTGTAAAAATGGCTTGGGAACAGTATGAAGGGACAGTGTCTGACCTCCTCCAAGCCTGCAAGGTGGAAGGAGAACACAGATCAATAGCCCAAGGCTGATTCCAATGAGGTGGAGGTAAAACAGGCCTCTTCTATCTGCCATCTTCACCAATTCTCACCCCAACCACTTTCTACTTCCCTGCTGGGTTCAATAATTCATTGCAATGGCCACACAGAACTCACAGACCATACTCACGATTACAGGGTTTATTAGAGAAGTTAAAACTCAGGCTCAGGAACACTCAGGATACAGTTCTTCCATGAGAACTGCCTCTTCCCAACCAAGCTTGAAGGCACACCTCTGCCTGGCCCTAGGCCTCTCTCCAAAGGCACTCAGCACTCTCCGTGGGCCAGGAAGCCCAACATAGCATCTCCTGCAGCCAGGTCTCTGCTGCCGGGTCTCTCTCCTGCCACTGCTTCTCACCATCTTCAGGGTTACAGCTTGTTCTCTCTCTTGGTCTCCTGCTTCCAGAAGCTTCTCAGCACAGGGATCCCAGTTCTAAAGGATATGCTGTCCACTCCTGGCTGTTCTTCCTTGGTGGCAGTAGTATCCTCCTCTCTGCCTTGGAGTTGGATTTTCTTTAAGGCAAAACCGACCAATCCACTTGGTAGGCCACAATTACCCTATCATACAGTCCTGCCCAATCACCTGGGTAGGAGTTACAAGACCATGGCTAGAGAGGCCACACAGAAGTAATCAACCACACTGCAGGTATAAATCAAAGTAGGCTATTCACATACCAAATGATATATGGTTAACATATAATAAAATGTGTTGGGTTAAATATACATGTTGTAGTTCCTAAAGACTCCGCTGAACACGCATACGCTCACAAAGATGGTTAGATACAAAGCCAATTAAAAAGTTAAAAATTGAACATTAAAACAGTTGATGAAAATAAGAAATATCAAGGGAAAAAGAACACAAAAACAATTAAAAAAACACATAACAAGATAACAAACCTTAACAATATTCCAACCATACCAATAATTACAGTAAATATAAGTAAGCAATCCAATTACAAGGTAGAGATTATCAGAATTAATTAAAAAGAAATAAGTTCCAACTGCAGGCAGTTAATAGAAGATAACACAGATTGATTGAAAGCAAAATAATGGAAAAATATACACAAGAAAAACACCAGGAGAAATGTGGTGTCTAAACCCATATCAGAGAAAAAACTTCAAATGTGGAAGTATTAACAGAATAACGACCGATATTTCATAATGACCAAAGGGTCGACTCAGAAAAAGGTTTAATAATTCTAAATGCTAATGTGCCTAATAACAGCTTCAGAGAATATCAAGCAAAAATTGACATGACTAATGGAAGAAGCAGACAAATCCATAATTATGGGGGGAGAAGTTATCCCTCTTTTCTTACTAATGGTTAGAATAGACAGCTAGAAAATTGTGAAGGAGTATTTATCGGTTACCAAATCCACTATTGCCTCCCCTGACTTCAGGCTTCCAAAATAAAACAGGCCCTATCCAGGGAAAAAAGGAGCAGCTTTAATTTTGGAATAAATCAGGAATTATTCCATTACATTCGAATGGACTGGGCATTTAATTATTAAATGAAAACAGTTGCAGTGATGGGCAAGACCTGGCAAAAAAACTGAGATCTTCTCACAGCAGGTTTGAATGGACAGTGGATAAAAGCATAAAGATATAAATTCGTTAAAAAACTGTACCAAATGTTTCAAATAATTATGTATTATAAAGATATGTAGTAGGCAGAGTTCTAAAGGTCTAGCTTCTCCAAGATTTCCTTCCCCTTATTATTTAATCAAACACTATTCCAGGTACTCAATCACTGAGCTCTTTAAAAGCAGAGGGCTTTCACTGGCAAGTGAGTGGTGATTAAGACCTACTGCTGCTAACCAAAAGGTCTGCAGTTCCAATTCACCAGCCACTCCTTGGAAACCCTACAGGGCAGTTCTACTACATCCTACAGGATCGCTGTGCATTAAAATCATTTGTTTCTTTTGTTTGTTTCAGTAGCAGAAAAGAGAGTTTCAACGTGTAAGACGGACTCAATATACCCTTGCTTGTTTGAATGTGAACAAGGTCACATTAGAAAGAATGCAGGTGATTTTTAGAAGCATACAGCAACCCCCACCTGACTAGACAAGTCCCTGGAGTCTAGGCACTTCAGTCTTAGAGCCACAGACAGATGGATGTTTTATGAAGCTAGGTTCAGAAGAGAATGTGGAACAAAGGATATCACTGCTGATGTCAGATGGATCCTGGCAGAAAGCAGAGAATACCAGAAAGATGTTTACCTGCGTTTTATTGACTATGCAAAGACATTCGACTGTGTGGATCGTAACAAATTACCGATAACATTGTAGAGAATGGGAATTCCAGAACACTTAATTGTGCTCATGAGGAACCTGTACATAGACCAAGAGGCAGTCATTCACACAGAACAAGGGGACACCGCACTTATGCAATCTGTATGCTGAGCAAATAATCTGAGAAGCTGAACTATATGAAGAAGAATACAGCACCAGGATTGGAGGAAGAGTCATTCACAACTTGCAAAGTGCAGATGACACAGCCTTGCTTGCTAAAAATAAAGAGGATTTGAATCACTTAGTGATGAAGATCAAAGACTACAACCTTCAGTATGAATTACACCTCAACATAAAGAAAACAAAAGTCCTCACAGTCGGACCATTAAACAACATCATGATAAAGGGAGAAAAGATTGAAGTTGTCAAGGATTTCATTTTACTTGGATCCACAATTAATGCCTATAGAAGCAGCAGTCAAGAAATCAAATGACTTATTGCACTGGGCAAATCTGCTGCAAAAGATCACTTTAAAGTGTTAAAAAACAAAGATGTCACTTTGAGGACTAAGGCGCCCCTGGCCCAAACCATAGTATTTTCAATCCCTTCATATATATGCAAAAGCTGGAAGATGAATAAGGAAGACCAGAGAAGTATTGATGCCTTTGAATTATGGTGTTGGCGAAGAATACTGAATACACCACGGACTGCCAAAAGATTTAACAAATCTGTCTCGAAAGAAGTATAGCCAGAGTGCTCCTTAAAAGCAAAGATGGTAAGATTTCATCTCACATACTTCTGACATGTTATCAGGAGGGACCTTGGTAAAGTAGAGGGTCAGTGAAAAAGAAGATAACCTTCAATGAGATGGATTGACACAGTGGCTGAAATAATGGGCTGAAACACAAGAACAATCGTGAGGATGGCGCAGGACCAGTGTTTCATTCTGTTGTACATATTGTCACTATGAGTCAAAACTGACAATATCAATAAGATCATGATAAATATGGTAAGCTTGTTACACAGAAATATAAAACTAATACAGAGATATTTACCTTTAATACATATATTTTCAGAAAGACATTGATTTGAAAACTAGGAATATTTTTATTTTGTTGTTGTTAGATGCCGTTGAGTCGGTTCTGACTCATAATTTGTATTACACTAGAAAGAGCAGGAGAAATTTGTTGGAATTTGTGCTACACACTCATTCTCTCAACCTGAACCTGAAGCTCTCTGTTTCGGGTTCTATTTGATAAAATGTGGGCAATAACATCTATCCTGAAGCACTATGGTAACGACAGATAAAAGGTAAACAGCTCACATAATGCCCTGAATATAGAAGACAAGAAATAAATAGTTAATAATAACATCATCTCCTGGAACAAAACATTTTCTATCTCCTCTAATTACCTCTTTATATCCACGGTTTCAACTCAGGCAGAAGCTCCTGAGTTGCACATTTGTATAAGACCTTCACACCCTATGTAATAACATTGAAATGTGCCTTTTCTCGGTCGGTCTTCTTCTTCCATCGCTACATCAATCATTCCATCTTTCCAGTTCAGTTATTCAATATCTTCCCGTCTCTTTGTTAATCTTCTCAGTGTTTCACTGACATCCATAACCAACTTACTTCAGATTTTACCTACGTCAAAGCTTCTAGCAGAGGACACTAATATCTCTTTACCTGTCATTAGTTTCATTTCAACTAAAATCTTATCAAGAACTGTGCTTCGGGGTATTTTCCAGGAACGTTTTTCACTTAGAAACTTGCACAGGATCATTGTGGCCAGCAGAAGGTGGCTGCCAGCTGAGTTGTAAGCTTACTTTCTTAATGTTTATTTATAGAGCAACACAATCAAAATTTATGTCAGGAGGCAGTATCGAAGATCCAATAAATTAGTGGCTTATTCGATAAGACTATATTAATTGTAATTATTTTAAATTCTTTGATAATGTCCACACATTTGTCATATTTGCGCTCGGCTCTGATGACTGCTTTGTCTCTTTGGACTATTTCAGCAAGACTTTTAAATTTTCATTGAAAGCTAGACATGATGTATCGGGTAATAGCAACTGAGGTAAGTGAGCTTTCGGTGTAATGATTTATATTTATCTGGCTGAGAGTCGGGCTATATTTAATGTTAGCTCTAACTGTTTTTGTCAGAGGCTTTAATTTCTTCTGGTGTTTTTATTTTTTGTCTCCGCTGTTGTCTTTGGGTTTCCTAAGAACTCCTTCTTAAAAGGAGTCTGGACCTTGCAACTCTCTTTCCACCGTTATTATGTTGGAGCACTATTAGTGTGGTGGAGCCCTGGGGGCACAGTGGTTAAGAGTTTTAGCTGCCAGCCAAAAGGTTGGCAGTTCGAATCCACCAGCCACTCTTTGGAAACCACATGGGCCATTTCTACTCTCTTACAGGGTGGCTATGAGTCAGAATTGACTTGACAGCAACAGGTTTGGTTAGCGTGGTGCTAAGTGTGGTGGAGAGGAAGTGTCCTATAATTTCCGGATTAGTGCAAATTTTAGTTATTTAGTAAATCTTTTAGTGGGCTAGTGTCTTGGGACTGTGACCATAGTGGGCTAGTGTCTTGGGACTGTGACCATTGTAAGTGCGTCCCCTGTGGTATAGCTTTTTCCCCTTATTCCCTAGTTCTTTCCCTGGCTACACTGTTGCCAGTCTATTTCTTTGAATCTCTGATCCTTATGAACTGTTTCTCCATCCTTAGGTTAGATAGAAAGGCTGGGCTGAGGGATGCGGAAGTGGGAAAAATTCCCATCCACTGGGACAAACCACCCGTTGCTGTGGAGTAGATTCTGATTCATAGTGACCCTTGGATATCAGAGTAGAACTGTGTTCCACAGGGATTTCAGTAGCTGATTTTTCAGAAGTAGATCAGCAGGCCTTCCTTCTGAGGCACCTCTGGGTAAACTTGAACCTCTAACCTGTTGATTAGCAGCTGAGCCAAGTATCTGCACCACCCAGGGCCTCTGTCAGTCCCTGCCCTAGTGCAGGCCTTCGTTAGGGAGAAGGCTCTGAGTGTGATCCACAGTGATTACTCCTCCCCTTCTTCTGCTGAGTCAGGAGGGGAATCTTTTTTATGGATCTTCACTGTGAGAAACTAGTGGAGCTCTGGGCTGTAAAGCCTACCAAACATGGAGTCCACCTAAGACTGCAGACTCCAGAAGTTTCTCACTCTCACACTAGTCTACACTCACCTCCAGCGGTGGGTTTGGTTTTTTGGTTTTATCATACAAAAAGCTAATACAATTCCCTTTCAAATGTGAAAAATCTTCTGGAAATTTATGAATTCATGCATACGTGTTTATTATTACTGAGAACCAAAATAAGTCTCGGTATGAAATTTACTCAGTGACTCTATCGTGAAATATACTTATGTTTAATATGCGTGTGTGTATGTATACACACACACTTATATTTAAAACTCCTAAAGAAAAATTACACTTAATACACAAAGGTATGGAAATTTATTGAAAAATACAGGTTTAACTTTATAATAGCTGTCAAATCAACTACTGCATTTTTCATGATGTAATTGACTTTTTATTCCATATCCTCCCAACTAGGAAGATCTGAAAGTTTTACAAATTATTCCAGATTGTTACCAAAGAAGAAAAAGTTCGAACAACTAGTACGGGAATGTATTAATCAGGTACTAAGATGGAAGTATAGAGGAATGTATTTTTAATAAAGAAAATGACAGGTAAATCATTTAATATTCAAGATCTCAATGTTAACATTTCTTTTATAAATGATACCACTGTCAGGTTTATCTTACTTGTTAATGTTCTTGATGAGGCCTAAAAATACTGCAAAAACCTAAATTTTGAAATCCTTAAATAGGTGAAAGCCAATCATAAATAATGCATTTTGCATTTAGATAAGATACTCTGCTTGGCTATTTTAATGTAAAAAAAAAAAAAAGATGAGAAACAATTCTGCCTGGGTGTTTTCAAGCAACAAATCAAACACTAATCATCATTTTCCTTATAGTTTGCTATTTGTCATCGGTATTGCACTACAGTAAGATGATAAACAATAATCTCTGTCAATGACAGGTTAATTGGATTCCTCCGTTCTTGTCTTAGAATATTTAAAGTGCCAAGCTGGGTGAGATATCCTAGTACTCATTCATTCTGTAGAACAGGAATTCTAAGAAGCTGAGTCAGCTTCTATATGTATGTGTGACCCCCTCTCCTTCCCAGCTCCCTCAGGGAAGTAACGGGACAACCAGGTCAGGAATGATGGCAGAACCTGGGCCTCCAGGGAAAGAACCAGGGCTGGAGATAGGACAGCAGGGTACAGAGACAGGCCACACCAGATATGCCCTGCCTTATGGCCTTATGGCCTTAGCTCTAGCTATTTCCTTTCCCTGGAATGTTCTTCTCTAGAGACCCACTGGGCTCAATCTCTCATCTCCTTCAGGTCTTTGATTAAATATCACCTACTCAATGAGAACCCTAACTGCCCTATTTAATGTAACAATCTGCTTCCCCCAGCACTGTAGAACTCCTTTATCCTCTAATTTTTCTTCATTTGATAGCATTTACCACATCAATAAAATTCACCACATCAATGTAATTCACCATATTAGCAAACTAAAAAAGAAGAAAACAAAACCATCCCAATAAATGTAGAAAAAGCAGTAATAGGTTTCTTCTAAACAAGAAGAAAGAATGATTGGTATTAAGGATAAATACACTTCTAAGAACATGTAAAGCAGTTTCATCTGAGTCCACCCTGAATGTAAGGAAAAAATGGATTTAAGTGCAAATGTCAAAATCTGAGCTGACAACGCTCATGCTTGTTCAAGTTAGCAATCTCTCACTTCAGATATCAGAAAATGCAGTCATTTACAGTCTTGCATTTATAATTGTGACCCAGTGAATGTGTTTTATCTCCCAGACCAAAAATGAAAGTTCAAATTCGACGTCTTGCATATCTTTGTATCTATTTTTGTACCATTTTTGTGTCAATTGTTCAGAATTTCCAGATAGAAGTAACTGATTATGTATTTGACACTTTCATTCATTTACAAAGTGGGAAAAAAAAATGATTATTAGGAAAAATATAAGAACTTGAGCTACATTTTTCTCTATCTTAAAAATACTGACCCAGACTTTATGGAAACTCATAGACCAAAAAGCACCATACCAAAACACAAGGTTATCTTATTAATTCATAGTTATATTATCAATTCTTTCCATGCAGATTATCACAGAGCTAGCATGCTGGACTTGAGCCCACTAATTCATGGAGAAATACATGTAAAAAGGGACTTTTTACAAAGTCAGTCCAGAGCAAAAACCGGTCTGAGCAGAAATTACACGCTCAAAAGCATTTCTGTTGAATCATTTCCAAGTGTGATTAACATTTTCAGCCAGTTTAAATAAAAATGCTCAAACAATATTTAGTGTATCCTCTAAAAAAAGAGCTATTAAAAAAATTCAAGTTGCCTACCTAATCATATTCGTTTTAAACTGACTCTTCAAGATTTCTTTTTTTTTTTTTTATCTCAAGGAAAACTCAGCTCCTTTTACCTGTATTCACTGATGCCGAGAAATTAGCACATATCTGAGCAGCTTATAGTCTCTGATTTACTGAGATTATTTAAGCATCAGGGGGCTGAAACCATGCTCTTAAAAGACAGGTCATGAACCATGATGAAACCAAACCCGAAAAAATCCAAACCCATTGCTGTCAAGCTAATTTTGACTCCTAGGGACCCTATAGGACAGAGCAGAACCACCTCACTGGGTTTCCAAGGAGCAGTTGGTGAATTTGAACTGCCAACCTTTTGGTTAGCAGCCAAGCTCTTAACCACTGCACCACCAGGGCTCCATGATGAAACAGTGTTCCTAAAATACAGGCTTTGTCACAGTTCAACTGGTCTCAACCGAGAGGCACTTCTTCAAATATGTTTACCCTAGTTAATACCTAGCAAGGATTGAGTTGTCTATTCTGTACTGTATTACTTTGACCTGGCAATTTAATCAAAACACATAAGAAAGATGCTTCAAAAAGGGACAGAGTAAAGTGGAACAAGTCTGTAGCCACAGGGATTGATTAGAGGATTTTAGTGCCAGAGATAATATAGTTCAAACACCTCTTTTTACAGAGGAACAAACAGAATTCTGGTAACTTAACAGTTGTTGATTTTTCTACCTACCTATATAACTAGTTATCTATTGCTTTGTAAAAAAAAAAAAAAAAAAAGACCCCAAATCTTAGTAGTGTACGTTAACGGCCATTTTGTATCTCACTGGTTTGTGGATCAGGAAATTGGGCAGGGCTTGGCTGTGCATTTTTTCTGTTGCACAAAGGCAACAGAGGGGTCATTTAGTGGTATTCAGCTAGTGGCTGAGCTGGGCTGGGGAATCTAAAATGTCTACACTTCCATGGCTGACACCTTGGCTGGGAGGTGAGAGAAGGCTGGGCACAGCTGCACTTTTCTTCCCTGTTCGGTCTCAGGACCTCTTCCAGCAGGCTAGCCAGAATTATTACATTGAGGCTCAGGGAATACAGAGATCAAGGCAGAATTTTCCAGTTCTTTTAAAGGTTAGGCCCCAAATTAAAATAATACGCAATACTTCACTGGTCAAAGTAGGCATATACCAGCCTAGATTCAAGTGGTAAGGAAACAAAACTCCCCATTCATTGGAAAGTGTGTCAAAGAATTTTTGCCATCTTTGATATGGCATAGTTCTCCCTCTGGTCACAAATTATTTACATTTATCCCGCATGCAAAATACCACTTAGCTCATCCCAAGATCCTCCAAAGTCTTATCCCATGTCAACACTGACTTGAAGTTCAGTATCTCATTGTCTAAATTAGGTCCAGGTGCAAATAAGATGCCCTGAGTGAGGTTTCTCTCAATTCGAACAGAGTTCTGTAAAATAAAGAAATGAGTTACATGCCCCCCCGCCCCACACACCACCATAGAATAGTAAGGCAGGCATGCAAAATCTGCTAAGCATTCCTTTTCAAAAAAAGAGGAAAACAGGAGGTATATAACAGTCAGTAGTCTATAGAAATTCTTAAATCCATCGAGACAGTGACACTAATTCATTGGTTAGAGCCCAACCCCTCTCCCTGGAAATGATTCTCTAGCAGTCTTGGAGCAATCATCTGGACTCTGTATTCTGCCTTCTGAATCATCTTTCCTTTTCCATAAAAGATAGCTCATGTTTATACCTGAATAGTCTCTCAGTCTTCTTCCTGCCCACTAACATTTGGGAACACCAAGGGCTCTTTTTCTGACCTGTTGCTGTCCCTTCAATCGAATCTAGTAATGCTTCTGCAAGTGCAATTCTTTTGAAAACTTTCTGGGTTTACAATGAGCTTTATTGAGGTTCATTACATTTGAAAAAAAAAAAACCAAATCCATAATTTCTTTTTTTAAGGTAGGCCCTGCTCAACCTTGGGTTGTCTTTGAGGTTCCTGTGGAAAAAAGAAAAAAAAAAAAAAAACACCCTTATGATTCCATATCACCATAGGTAACACTGCTGCTAAACTCTCTGCCACTACATAACAAGGGTCATCTTAAATCTAGCCATCAAATATGTTTTCCTCACTGTCCTTCAAGCTCTAACCTTCTTCTGACTTCTATCAGTTCCTTGAGGTCCTTCCAGCTTCTACCCAGCATCTGGTCCCAAGGCAATGACATACATTTTAGGCTTTTGTTATGGCAGAATCCCATTTCAGGCAGGCTACAAATTCAATACCAGTTATCTACTGCTGCTTTGCAAACTACCCAAATAGTGGCTTCAAACAAAACTATATTTTTATATCTTATGCTTTTGTCAGAGAATAAAAGTTGGCTAGGCCATTCTGTTTCATGTGACATCTACTGTTATTACTCGGTGGTATTTAGCTGGTGGCTGGGCTGAGCTGGAGGGCTCAAGACAGCTTCTATCACATGTCTGTGCCTTGGTAGAGGTAGTTTGACGGCTGGGCTCAGCTGTGTTCCTTTTCCCTCTCAATAAAGTCTCAGGACCTCCTCATGTATTTAAATAGCAACTAATGGTTCGCATCCACCTGTCAGTCCTCTTAAAGAGTAAGGCAATAACTGGAAGAGCATCAATTTGGCCATATCCTGTTTGTCAAATCAGTCACAGGCCAGACTAGAATCAAAGGGTGGGGAAATTAGTCTCAGTTCTGAGTAGAAGTGTCAAAAATTCATGATAGTTTTTAATCTACAAGTGACATGCCCGAGATCACTCTGTGAATTAGAGTAGCTCCAATTTGGATTCAGGTCTCCTGAACCCCAATCTTTCTTTATAAATATTTACCTTACCTTTGGATGTTCAGCTCACTCTTCTATAACCATTATTTGTACCTTTTAAGATCAATGTCTTTTTTCTTTTTTTGGTAATAGTTATATTGACTATCAATCTCTCACAGTCTTATAGAGATATGTTCTCTGGTTGAGTTTAGTTCCACCTTGCTCAAGTGGCAATCGATTCATGTACCCCTGTCTTGGTTATCTAGTGCTGCTATAACAGAAATACCACAAGTGGATGGCATTAACAAAGAGAAATTTATTCTCTCACAGTCCAGTGGGCTACAAGTTCAGGGCATCTGCTCCAGAGGAAGGCTTTCTCTCTTTGTCAGCTCTGGAGGAAGGTCCCTGTCATCAATCCTCCCCTGGACTAGGAGCTTCTCTATGCAGGAACCCTGGGTCCAAAGGACGTGCTCTGCTGCCAGTGCTGCTTTTTTGGTGGTATGAGGTCCGCCCGTCTTTGTATTTCGGAAGAGATTGGCTTAAGACGCTAATATTATAGATCTCATCAGCATAACTGCTGCCAATCCATCTCATTAACATCGCAGTGATGGGATTTACAAAACATAGGGGATCACATCAGATTACAAAATGGTAGACAATCATACAATACTGGGAATCATGACATAGACAAGTTGACCCATATATGGGGGCACACAATTCAATCCATGACAACCCCACACCCCCACAATGTGTAGGAGGACTTACAAGTATCCAGCAATGCTAAAAATCAGGTCGCACTTGAGCTGTGATAAGGACTATTTATGGTCGAACCCAGCTCATCCTTTGAGTCCCTTTCAACTTTTTGACCTAGTCCTCTGGAATACAATATTGATAATTTCCTCTCCTCCCTCCAAACCATATTCCCTCTTCCATTTAAACTCTGTTGCTACTCAGTATTATTGCTCCCCTTATATTAGGACAATCTTATAAAGTATCCAAAAACCATCTCTGTAAGAAAGTGTCAAAGAAAAGAATCATTATCTCATTTGATTTGTCAATTTCAATCTTTATTTGTTTCAGTGTGGGCTGTGGTGGGTGGGAGCTGGGGAGAAAAATAGTACTCGTGAGAAAAAAAGTGGAGGAAATTCTCAGATTAATATGTCAAACTACAACCCTGCCACAAGAACTTAAACAAATTGGCAAGAGGCACACAGCTAGAACAGTACTAGAATTTGCTCCCATTGGGCTGACTCTTTTTTAAGCTTATTTCTGCTAGAAGGCTTTTCTTGACGACCAGGTCTTTCCCTTTAGGATGGTTAAATATCCCTCCTCTGTGTTCTCAAACACTCTCCAGGTACATTATCCTAGAATTTACTTAATTGTATTCAAAGTATCTGAATATGTTTCTGTCTACCTCTTGTACACTAAGTCCCTAAAGGTCAAGGACTACAACTTATTTATCTATTTATCGTCATGGCTTTCTTCTTCCCTTCACAACAAACTTCTTGAACTGACACTTGTTCAGTACTATCTCATCACCCATTCACACCTTCATCCAATGCAATCTAACTATGCTATCTAACTATACCAAAAGTCCTCTCATTACCAACACTAGTTATTACCTTATGTTGTATCGAAAATACCCTTATTACCAAACTCACAGGCAAACATTACACCATCTTATTTAAGGTCCCCGGGAAAAAAATCATACTAATCACTCTTTTTTGAAATTCTCTCTTTCTCCTATTTCCATGATGCTTATCTCTTCTGATTAACCTCCTAGGCCTCTGTCCATTCCTTTTCAATTTCTTCTATGTGTTGTAACTTCTCTATTGCACTCTTCTGTCCCTAGATTCATTTACATTCCTTATTTCATTCTGCACACTTTACCTTAAGATAGCATCTGCAAGGTCCATCTGCCTCTAAAGAGAATTATCAGGATACACCAGTCTACCACCTGGCCAATTGATCCACTGACTTCACCGATGGCATCTTTCTTTATCTCTTCTTTACACAACAGGTGTGCTTATTTATCTTTCTAAGGAAAAAACTTATGGCTGATGAGGAAAATTGACTTCCTGGCAAAGCGCTATCAGGAAAACGATTTGTCTGGGAAAAAAAACAACTCCATCTGCATGGCAAAGATGCTTGCCACTACCACATGGTAAAAATCAAGGGACTGTCCATCTGTGGAGTTACACAATCCCACAGAAGATTATTTACTTTTTCTCTTTTATCGTCACCTATGCCTGGATTAGCACTATAAAACTGGTTCATGAATAAAATAAGACACACCTATATCTCATATATATCTCACTGAAGACAAAAAAAGAGAATCCATTCCCACCCATCTCTAGATATCAATTATAGCACTTGGTAGAATTCCAAACCGGCAAAACATATGTTTTCTATTACCAGTAACCCCTCGTGCCACCTTCACTTTATACAGCATCATCCTTCCAAAACCTCCTAATGTTCCCCAATGTAGAAAAGGGCGGGGGGGGGGGGCAATTATCCTGTTCTTATTCGTGAAAGAAAAACCAAGGAATGCTTAACAGTTGAGGGTATAAAAAGTGCAAACAGGAGAATCAGAATGTCCTCAATTTCCCATCAGAGAGCCATTCAGTAGGTAGGCTTAAAGATGAGAGTAATCCTCTATATCATATTTGATACATCTAAATTTTTTACTTCTGATAAATATTCTTAGAAAGCAAGAAATATTTTAAAGTGATAATCATTTAAAAAATCAATCCACATACCTTCTCTAAGTAAATAATATAAATATTATTCCATTCTCCATTCCCCACGAATATTCTAATCCATTCAGATGGTCAGTTTACAGCTAATTTTCTCGACTTTTTAAAAAATCACTCACTCCAATCCTGCTTATAAAGTGGAAATATAAAATAATTTCCAGAGTGCCTTGCTGCTAGTGTTTCAAACGTTATGCCAGTCAAATATACCTGCGTGAGACTTTAACTTGAAACTGAGTTAAACCGGGCAAGAGATGGCAAGATGTCTGTTTTGGCCGGTGTGTATCGTGGCAAAATAAACACATAATCGGAGGACGCAACTGTGAGGTCAGCTTTATGATTTTTCAGGTTTACAGTTGAACTATAGTATGGTTTTGAAAATGCGTATTAAGTGTTATAACAAAGATCAAATTGGAGTGACTTAAAAATGAATGGATATTTCTGTCTCATGTACTAGTTTAAGCACAAGTTTCCAGGACTGATATAGGAGACCCCATCACTGAGCCAAAGAGGTATAAACTTAATGCCTCCCAAGCCTGTAACATTATTTTGCTGTTGGTGATTATTATGAACACATACTTTCAGGTATTTGATAGTCTCCTGTGATAGGTGATAACTCATGAATAATTCTATATCAAACTTGTTTTCTTTACTAGGACACATGTTAGCCAAAATAAAAGTAGTTTGTAGAAGGCATAGCATTACTTCACAGGTTTTTGAGAAACTAATTCAGAATGCCTATTTGGTGTCCTTTTGGAAAATTTGAAATTTTCAGAGCAAAGCATTTTTAAACAATTTGTGTTTTTTCATTCACAGACAGAAAAAAAAATCCTGTTTTGCTTTGTTTGTTTTTTTTAATTGGCAAGTCAATAATATTTATAGGCTCTTATGATATTCTCTTATGGAAGGGACCATTAAATGTTAAATGTAAATTTTTAATGCTCCTCTCCTACATCAAAAATTATATTTATAATATGTTCATAATTATACTTTGCATAGTGGTCATAGGGCCCTGTTTTCAAAATAGTGATTCCACAAAACTGAAAATATTTGTGGAAACAAAATGAAAAAAAAAGCATAGATCTTCTACAGTCTAGGTGTATAACGGAGAAATAAAAGACTCATTTAATTGATTACAGTTTGGTTGGTCTTGAACTAGTGTTGTGCAACAGTTAAATTAATGCATATAAGTATCTAGGCTGCATATGCAAGGTAATTAAAGGGATGTAGAGATATCCTCTGGGAAACTGGAGAATTTGAAAGACTGGCAAGCTGTGTAAAGTCTAAGAGCATGTAAACTAGAAATAAGAGAATTAAAAATAAATACATAGGAGGGAAGAGTATTGGAATTTAAAATTTCACATTTGGAAGAAAATGGAAGGTGCAAGTTTGATGGCATAACTTGACTTATATATTATAAAAAATTCTGGTCATTGGGTATATTATTAATAATTTTCTTTGTATCTCATATTTTTTCTATTCTTTAATATACATAATTATTCATTTTATAAAACAGGAAGATTAATTATTAGTTACGTCTCTTCCTAGTCAGCTATATCCCCTGTTCTTTTCGGGACATGATACTTACCTGAAGTAGTATGGCATGATCTTTTCTGATGTTAGTATGAAGGTAATTCTACCTTCTTATTTATGAAAAATATGATTTTTTGTTGCTATTTTCTTATGTGGCCTCAATCTTTTGGTCTACTACCTCCCTCACTGTTTTTCCCTTTATTAGATTAACTGACATATTTTTAACACAGAAATATGTATACAACTTGCTCCAATTCTACTTTTGTCGCAGTGATTTCATCTTAGGACCCAAGGTCATCAATAAAGAATACTGAATAAGTAAGAACTGATCTTAACTTTAAAAGATCTTGTTTGAAAAGTATTTGACCACTGTACTCAACTTCTTCCATGATATATAAAACCAAATTCATTGCTGTCAGGTAGATTCTGACTCACAGCGATCTATAGAACGGAGTAGAACTGGTCCACAGGGTTTCCAAGGACTGCCTGGTGGATTTGAACTACTGACCTTTTGGTTAGCAGCCATAGCTCTTAACCACTGCAGCACCAGGGTTTTCCCATGACATACATGCCCATGAAAATCTCTTTAAAAATCTTTTCTATCTCTGTTCTTCTTTCTTCCCACCTATTTTTCTGTAATCACATTAAGACTTCCTTATAGTCACTCTCACATTTTCCTTTATCTACTTTATTAATTTTCCCATTAGTAGAAGATTTCAAAGGGCAGCTCGAAAAGACAAAGTAAAGTATTATAATGCAATGTGCAAAGACCTGAAGTTTGAAAACCAAAAGGGAAGGACAGGATCAGCATTTCTTAGGTTGAAAGAAGTGAAGAAAAAATTCAAGCATTGAGTTGCAATATTGAAGGATTCTACAGAGAAAATGTTAAACAACACAAGAAACTTCAAAAGCAGATGGAAAGAATACGCAGTCACTGTGCCAAAAAGAATTAGTTGGCATTCAACGATTTCAAGAGGTAGCATATGATCAAGAACCAATGGTACTGAAGGAAGAAGTCCAAGCTGCACCAAAGGCATTGGTGAAAAACAAGGCTCCAGGAACTGACGGAATAACAACTGAGATGTTTCAACAAACAGATGCAGCACTGGAAGTTCTCACTCATCTATGCCAAAAAATTTGGAAGAGAGCTATCTGGTGAACCAACCAAAAGAGAACCATATTTGTGCCCATTCCAAAGAAAGGTGATTCAACAGAATGCAGAAATTATAGAACAATATCATTAATATCACACAGAAGATAAAATTTTGCTAAAGATCACTCAAAAGTGGTTATAGCAGTACATTGACAGGGAACACTTGGAAACTCAAGCTGGATTCAGAAGATGATGTGGAACAAGGGATATCATGGCCAATGTCAGATGGATCTTGGCTGAAAGCAGAGAATATCAGAAAGATATTTACCTGTGTTTTATTGACTACACAAAGGCATTTGACTGTCTGGATTATAACAAATCAAAGGTAACATTGTGAAGAATTGTGCTTATGAAGGACCTGTACATGGACTAAGATGCAGCCATTTGAACAGGACAAGGGAATACTGGGTGGTTTGAAGTCAGAAGACATGTGTATCAGGGTTGTATCCTTTCACCATACTTAGTCAATCTGTACGCTAAGCAAAAGTCTAAGAAACTGAACTATATGAAGAAGAATGCAGCATCAGGATTGGAGAAAGAGTCCTTAACAACCTGCCATATGCAGACAATACAACCTTGCTTGCTAAAAGTGAAGAGAACTTGAAGCACTTACTGATGAAGATCAAAGACCACAGCCTTCAGTGTGGATTACACATCAACAGGAAGAAAACAAAAATCTTCACAACCAGACCAATAAGCAACATTATGATAAACAGAAAAAATACCAAAGTTGTCAAGGATTTCATTTTACTTGGATCCACAATCAATATACACAGAAGCAGCAGTCAAGAAATCAATCAACATATTGCACTGGGCAAATCTGCTGCAAAAGACCTCTTCTAAGTGTTAAAAAGCAAAGATATTGGCAAACAGATACATGAGGAAATGCTCATGATCATTAGCCATTAGAGAAATGCAAATCGAAACTATAATGAAATATCATCTCACCCCAACAAGGCTAGCATTAATCCAAAAAATATAAAACAATAAATGCTGGAGAGGTTCTGGAGAGACTGGAACACTTACACACTGCTAGTGAGAATGTCAAATGGTACAATCACTTTGGAAATCTATTTGTCACTTCTTTAAAAAGCTAGAAATATAAGTACCATATGATCCAGCAATCCCACTCCTTGGAATATATCACAGAGAACTAACAGCCATCACATAAATACATACCTGCATACCCACATGCTCATTGCAGCACTGTTCACAATAGCAAAAAGATGAAAACAACCTAGGTGCCTGTCATGGATTGAATTATGTCCCTCCCAAAAATGTTTGTATCAATTTGGTTAGGCCATAATTCCCAGTATTCTGTGGTTGTCCTCCATTTTGTGATTGTAATTTTAAGTTAAAAAGAATTAGGGTGGAATTGTAACACCACCCTTACCTAGCTTACATCCCTGATCCAAAGTAAAGGGAGTTTACATGGGGTGTGTCCTACACCACCTTTTAACTCTCAAGAGATAAAAGGAAAGAGAAGCAAGCAGAGAGTTAGGAGACCTCATACTACCAAGAAAGCAGCACCAGGAGCAGAGTGCGTTCTTTGGACAGGAGGTCCCTGCGCCTGAGAAGCTCCTTGGCCAGGGGGAAGATTGGGGACAAGGACCTTCCTCCAGAGCCAACAGAGAGACAAAGCCTTCCCCTGGAGCTGATGCCCTGAATTTGGACTTTTAATCTACTGGACTGTGAGAAAATAAAATTTCTCTTTGTTAAAGCCATCTACTTGTGGTATTTCTGTAACAGCAGCACTAGATGACTAAAACAGAATTTGGTACCAAGAGTGGGGTGTTGCTCTCACAGATACCTAAAATGTGGAAGCAGTTTTAAAACTGAGAATAGATACAGTTATGGCAGTGACAGAGGACCAGCCCAGCTGAGAGCTTACAGCAGCAGAGAAGCAGCAACAGTAGAGAACCAGCAGCAGCAGCAGAGCCAGGAGACCAGTGTGAGAAAGTACTGAAGCTGACCCAGGCACTGGAGCCAACCCACAGAGCAAGAGAGCTGAGTGCCTGTGTGCAGAGGCTTCCTGGCAAAGTGGGGTGCCTCAGGGCACTTATTGGTGGATCTACAGAGCTTTGGAACACTTGCCTCAGCAGGGCAGATGCGGACATGAGGCCTGAAGAGCTGAGAGGCCAAGAAACCAGGAAGCAGAAGCTGAAGAAACAAGGAACCGCAAGAAGCCAAGCTGCCTCAGTATCAAAAGATATGGCCATGACCTCAGGGGTTTCAAAGAGTGGAGCCATGGCCTCTGGTGTTTCTAAGGGTGGAGTCACAACTCAGATGGACTAGGAGAATGATGTACCTAAAACCGAGGGAGCAGAGTTGCAGTCCCAGTGAACCTGAGAGGTGGAGCTGAAGCCCAGGGCTGAGGGGCCTCCACTCAGAGTCTGGAGAGTGGCTAATACCTAGAGGCTAGAGGGCAGGGTTATTGTGTAAACTGTCTCAGAGAACAGAGGATTATTTTCAAAGCTTTGAGGGCTAATGTAATGTGTTCTGCTGACTTGCTTGGTGCCTGTTATCCCTTCCTTCCCTTCAGTTTCTCCCATTTGTAATGCAAACGTCTAGCTTGTACCTGTTCTGCCATTGTACCTTTGGAAGCAGATAAGTTGTATTCTAGATTTCACAGATGAAGAGGAATTTTTGGATTTTGGATTTGGGGTTAAGACTTTTGCTATGATACGATGGGATGAATATGTTTTGTATGTTGCAAGGATGTGATTTTTGGGGGGCCAAAGGGTGGAATGCCATGGATTAAACTATGTCCCCCCAAAAATGTGTGTATCAACTTGGTTAGGCCATGATCCCCAGTATTCTGTGGTTGTCCTCCATTTTGTGATTGTAATTTTATGTTAAAAAGGATTAGGGTGGGATTGTAACACCACTCTTACCCAGGTCTCATCCCTGATCCAAGGTAAAGGGAGTTTCCCTGAGGTATGGCCTACACCACCTTTTATCTCTCAAGAGATAAAAGGAAAGGGAAGCAAGCAGAGAATTGGGAGACCTCATACCACCAAGAAAGCAGCACCAGGAGCAGAGTGCATCCTCTGGACACTGGGACCCTGCGCCTGAGAAGCTCCTCAACCAGGGGAAGGTTGAAGACAAGAACCTTCCTCTAGAACTGACAGAGAGAGACTTCCCCTGGAGCTGATGCCCTGAATTTGGACTTGTATCTACTAGACTGTGAGAAAATAAATTTCTCTTTGTTAAAGCCATCCACTTGAGGTATTTCTGTTATGGCAGCACTAGATGACTAAAACAGTGTCTATCAACACACAAATGGATAAACAAATTATGGTATATTCGTGCAATGTAATGCTACACAATGATAAAGAACAACGATGAATCCACAAAACATCTCACAACATGGATGAATCTGGAAGGTATTATGCTGAGAGAAATTATTCAGTTGCAAAAGGACAAATATTGTATGAGACCACTATTATAAGCACTCCAGAAAAGGTTTAAAAACAGAAGAAAACATTTTTTGATGCTTACGAGGGTGGGGAGGGAGGGAGAGGGAAATTCACTAACTACATAAAAAAAAAACTACATAGTAGACAAGAATTATCTTACATGAAGGGAAGGACGACACACGATACAGGGGAAGTCAGCACCACTGGACAAAACCAAAAGCTAAGAAGGTTCCTGAATACAACCAAACATTTTGAGGGGAAGAGTAGCTGGGGCAGAGGTTCTGGGGACTATGATTTCAGGGAACATCTAGGTCAATTGGCATAACAAAGTTTATTAAGAAGATGTTCTCTATCCCACTTTGGTGAGTGGCGTCTGAAGTCTTAAAATCTTGTGAGCAGCCATCTAAAATGCATCAATTGGTCCCAACCCACTTGGAGCAAAGGAGAATGAAAACTTCCAAAGACACAAGGGAAATATTACCCCAAGAGATAAAACAGCCACATAAACCAGAGACTTCATCAGCCTGAGACCAGAAGATCTAGATGGGGCCCTGCTACCACCAATGACCACCCTGACAGGAAACACAACAGAGAGTCCCTGACGGAGCAGGAGAAAAGTGTGGTGCAGAACTCAAATTTTAAAAAGACCAGACTTAATGGTCTGACTGAGACTAGAGGAACCCCAGAAGACATGGCTCCTGGCTGTGTTAGCCCAGAACTGAAAACATTCCCAAAGCCAACTCTTCAGACAAAGATTAGACTGGACTATAAAACATAAAATTTTACTCCTGAAGAGTGTGCTTCTTAGTTCAAATAGATGCATAAGACTAAATGAGCAGCTCCTGTCTGGAGGCAGGACAAGAAGGCAGAAAGGGATAGGAGCTGGTTGAATGAACACGGGAAACCTGGGGTGGAAAGGGGGAGTATGCTGTCACATTATAGGGATTGCAACTAGGGTCACATAACAATATGTGTATAATTTTTTATATGAGAAATTAACTGTAATGAGCTGTAAACATTCACCTAAAGCACAATAAAAAAAAAAATTTTTCAAAAAAAAAGGAGAGGTCACTTTGAGGTCTAATGTGTGCCTGACCCAAGCCATGCTGTTTTCAATCACTTCTTGTGCATATGAAAGGTGGACAATAAATAAGGAAGACTGAAGAAGAATTTATGCCTTTGAATTATGGTGTTGGAGAATACTGAATATACCATGGACCATCAGAAGAATGAACAATTCTGCCTTGGAAGAAGTATAGCCAGAGTAATCCTTAGAAGCTAGGATGGTGAGGCTTCGTCTTTCGTACTTTTGGCATGTTGTCAGGAGGGACCAGTCCCTTGAGAAGGACATCATGCTTGGTAAAGCAGAGGACCAGTGAAAAAGTGGAAGTCCTTTGACAAGGTGGATTAACACAGTAGCTGCAATAATGGGCTCAGGCACAACAATGATTATGGGGATGGCGCAGGATCAGGCAGTGTTTCCTTCTGTTGTACATAGGGTCACTATGAGTCGGAACCAGCTCGATGGCACCTAACAACAACAGGGTTATATATTTCTCAATTTCAGTTTATATAGGTTTGAAATTAATGACAGTTAATAGTATTGCCCATTTTTCTTTTATTAGCAATAAAGTACAGATTCTTTCCTCATCTCTAACTGACCAAAATTAAAACTAAGGTCACCGGTATCATTTTATCAAATTCTGCTCTCCTGTATTAAAATCATCCTTAGGAAAATGAAAGATTGCATGGAGCTTTTTATAAGCCATACTTTTAAGAGCTACCCAACCATGAAAAAAGCCTGTACAACATTTTCAGAAGAAAAAATATGGCATAGGACTTTTTTTTCCTTTTATGATTGACATATGCATAAAAGTATGATAAACAGTTTAAAGTAGTAATACATAAAAGTGTATGTTTCCACTACTCCTTCTCTTCCTCTCACCTGATTTTCCTTCCAGGAGCAACTACCTTTTCAGATTCCTTTATGCTTGAAGTAGAATTTTATGCACATATAGGCAAAAGTTTATGTTTAGAATTCTTATTTGACTAGATTGTTTTTTCTTCTGCATTGTAATATATGGGAAGTACAGAGTCTTGTCTAAAGTTATCCGCAAAATATACTTGGCTTTAATGCAACAATTTGTGACAATAGCATGCTTCTTAACTGTTTTTTCATTCAGTCACAATCAAATATCATCATTATTGAGGATCTTATCAATTGAAGTGATAGTTCCATTGATGTACACCATGCCTATCAGTTCACTCTAGTGTGACAAATTGCTTTGGATATAAAGCTCTACCTTGTACTTGGCCACCAATTTTCTAATCTACAGGCATCTTAACAGGTTGTACTCTATGCCTTGGGCACTGTATAGTCAGAATGGGATTTCCTTTTTACTATCATCTTTCACAAGAGGGTCTCCTTTTATTTTTTCCTTTCTTGGGTTTCCTGGTTTTTGCCTTTCAATCAACTTTATTGATTGTTCATTTTTATTAGTTAACTTCTTAATTTTTGTGGAACTCATCCTCTCGTATTTTCCAGAGAAAAGGTAATATGCAGTTGAATCCCCTCTTTCTTGCAAGTCTGAAATAAGTCTTAGTGATAGTTGGACTGGGTATAGAATTATAGGTTGGAAACCATTTTCCTCCAGACACTCAAAAGCATTACACATTGTTTCTTGCTTCCAGCATTGCTATTGTGAAGTCCCAAGACTTTCTGATTATTTATTTTCTTCATAGTTTTTCTTCTTGGAACTTCTTTGAGATTCTTCTCTGTTATGCTTAGTGCTCAAAATTATGAAGTGCTGTGCTTTGTAGTTGGCCTATTTTTATCCAGTGTGCTTGTCACTTGTTGAAACTTTTCCACCTAGAAACACATGTTCTTTATTCCTGTGAAATATTCTTGAAATTTTTCATTGAGAATTTCTTCACCTCCATCTTCTCTTTCAAGAAATCCTATCGTTTCTGTAGTAGACTTTCTATACTTGTCCCAATTTTCATACTTTATCCTCTATATTCCATTTCTTTTTGCTTTAATCTCTGGGAGGCTTTCTCAAATTTATATTGCAAAAATTTTATATTTTCTTTTTCCTGTATCATATTTCTAATTTTTATTACGTTTTCTGAATGCTCCTTTTCATATCATCTTGGGTACTAGTGAAGGATTTTTTTTTATTATTATGCATAACACCTATTTCCTACAATTTGCTTTTTTCTGTTTATTTTTGTTTCTATTTTCTTTGTTAAAGTTTTCCTTCCAAATATCTGGTAGTCTGTCTGCTCATGATTAAGAGTAGGGGGTGCTCAAAGCAAACTGAAGATCTAAGCACCCAGGTGGGAACTGGCTGACTTGAACTTCGCTGGAAAGAGATCTGGCCACTTGTTAGGGAAACCCAGATATCAGCATCTTTGGTTCTTTTTATGGGAAGGCAACTTTCTAAGAGGCCAATCTTTCAGTCTCCTGCCAAAGGTAGAGACCTGGGTGTTCATATTCTGGGAGGCAAGTTAAGTAAAGGGACTAAAATCTTTGCATTTATATGTATTAAAAAAAAAATTTTATGTATACGGTCTATTAATTCTTCTGTTGACATACTGTACATGTACTCTCAATAGTCCAGTTCAAGAACAGTTTTACCTTCTCTAGCAAACAAATCTCCAGAGTACTACTGGACTAAATGAGGGGTAGTCAGTAAGTAGCACAAAATTAGAGAGACTACAAAGGAATCTTTTTTACATCATCAAATCTTTGTTTTGACTTTGTTTACTTCTACTTTTATAGGTGCCACTAGTTCCTAAGATTTTTATAAATTTTACAATGTAATTCTGTTTTTACAATTTTTTGCATTTCTTACTCAGCATTTTCTATTTCTATTTAGAGTGTAATTTTCGTTCTTTCTCAGACACTTGTATGCTCTTAGTGTCTGCTATGTGCATTGTCTTTGCCCATCTACAATCTAACTTCCAAAATGCTGATGTGATTTTTTTTTCTTCTGTCTTCGTGAGTTTTTATCTTTTAAAAATAATTCATTTATTACAGTTTTAGTGAAGTTTGAAATAATCAATATTAGATGCATGTATTTAATCTGTCATCTTAAAGCAGAAAACATCCAGAAGTTTTATTGTACTAAAGAATAAAAATTAAGAAAGCAGTTGCCAACCTAGAAAGGTAGAGTCCCTATTATCTTGACCCAAATAATACAAAACGTGAACTAAGATTTACAAAATGATTGATCATTGTTGATTCCTCACCACCCCCCCAAGGGAAAATGAGTATTTGGAGTACTAGAGGAAAGGATAAAAGTTTAATGATCGTAAACACCACTTCAAATAAATCTAACTACTGTTCTAGAGACAAGAATAACATTGGTCAAATATGAAATTATAAAAGTTATGGAGTAATTAAAGTACACCATTTTCTTAGAATTCAGCAACAATCATCAATGACTACTAAGATCATAAAAAGAGACAAGTAGATATCACGTACCTTCTGATATAAGTGCACAACACAAGCACATAGGACTGTTGACAAAATACTGATCATAAATCAAATCAAGACTTTAGATAGAGCTATCAGTTTACAGGTAGTACAGTGGTCAGGAAATGTTAAATGACACATGGCCATGTAATTAGAAAAACCTTCACTGGGGAAAACTTGATAGCAGTGCATTCCATTAGAAATTTCTATAGCAATGGAATTGTTCTATATCTTCATTGTTCAATACAGTAGCTACTCACCACATGTGGCTAATGAGTGCTTGAAATATGTCTAGTGCAATCTTTTAAATTTTTATTTAATTTTAATTAATTTAAATTTAAATAGCTACATGTGGCTAGGGACTACCACACTGGACCATATATCTCTTTAGGACATTTCTTCAACAACTAATTATCAAAGAAGAAGAGAGAGAGAAATGGGTCCTATATAAGGATTCAAAAAATGTATCAACAAATTATGATGTATAAATGTTATTTAGACCTCAATTAAAAGAAGTTATACTATATGTTATGAAACTGTTGGGGAAATGTGAGAACTTACATTTGATGATATTAAGAAATTATTTTGGTATTTGATAAGAATATTATGTTTAAAAATCATATCTATCTGAAATACACATATGCAGATGAAATTATCTGATGGCTGTGATATGCTTCAGTATAATCCAAGGTTGTGGGAGGAGTGGGTTGAGGTACAGATGAAACAAGATTGACCATGAATTAACTGTTGAAGCTGATGATGAGCATGAGGGAGCATATTACACTATTCTCTCTATTCTTGTATGTGCTTGAAATTTTTCATATGCGTTTTTTTTTTTTTATTAATTCCTAGTCCTAACTCCATGCATTCTAATTCTAATGTATAGCAAGAGTTGAGATCCTTGGGGAAGGGAAAGACTATAGATTCAACTTTTTAGAAAGAGCTTTAAATCATGGCAGAAATATTTAAAAGACGTTGCATAAAGTGGGGATGCCTCTTCACTTTCCTAATGGAATATGACTGCACAGCTATTTCAAATTTATTTCAGACTTAGTTGTAAGAGTTAACTCTAAGGAATCAATTTCAGAATTTTGGTATGTGCACAACAGCAAACACATTAAAAGTTATAAAAGTAATAAATAAAAATAAAGGCAGCCTTTCAACATGTTCTTACCATTCACCATTAATAGTCATGAGGATTTAACTCAGGAGAAATGAAACCCTTTACATGTGTCCACTATCAGTGTCTTCAGAAATAAAACTTTAAATCTGAGCAGATAATATAAATACTTAATCCATCATTAAAATCATTTGGGGAGCCCACTGAGATTGTCACTATATATTAATACTTATGAAAAGACACAGCAGCCAGGACTCACAAAATGACAGAAAACTCAAAAACTACAGCAGGTATAGCCTTTCTATTACCATTGATTGAGTTACTTCTATTCCTCTGACTGGAAAACATTTTTTTTTTTTCATATGAGTTTAACAAGTGGCCATTAAAAAAAAAAAATCCTTAAATGAATTCCCTAGAGTCATAAAGATATGCATCTATAACACAGCAGGCTTTACAACAATTGCCAAAGATTCAACTTTCTGATCTGTCTCTCCAAATTGTCACTTAAATGAACTTGAAACCATTTTAGAGGCTCAAAATTTGTAAGCATTAAATATACAATTACAGAATTATTCATTCCTGTTGCTTATTCTTAACATTCCTACTGGCGTAAAGGAAAGAGATGGGGGAGGAATTATAAAGTTCTGTGCCTGCCAATTTATATATATATTCTACTTTAAATCCCTTGTCAACTTTCTTATTACTATCTCTATTTTACTGTTAAGGAAAGTTGTTTCAGAGGTTAATTCATTTTCTCAAGGTCACATGGTTGGTTGGGAGGGATAGAGTTCAAAGCTAGTTTGACTCCACTCCTAATATGATTTCCCATTATGCCATACTACATTCTATTTTACTTTGATTTTTGTCGAGTTTTTACATGGGCATAAACAAAAAAGAAGGAAAGGGAAAATAAAAAGGGCATTTGCCAGTTACATGTTCTGTTAGGAAGGGTGGTTTAAGTTACTGTCCCAAATGAAATGCCAATTATGCCTGAAGATTTTATTTTTGCACGCTAATTCTATTTCTTACATCTGAGAGTCAGGAAGTGTAGACATATTTGTTTTCTATGGTTGCAATAACAAAATGAACACAAATTTGATGTCTAATTAATAACTTAATTTTAGCATACTTTGCAACCTTGAACTTCCTACCATCAAGAAAAAAGAGCTGGGAATGGGGCACATTCTTTGGACCCTGAGGCCATAGCTGAGAAACTTGTAGACCTAGGGGAAGATTGGTGACAAGACAGACTAGGAAGAAGGATCTGGCAGTCTACTTCTGAAAAACTTGGCCAGTGAAAATCCTGTGAATAATAATTGGACACTATCTGAAATCATGCCAGAAGATGAGCTTTTCGGGTTGAAAGGTACTCAAAATATGCCTCTTCAAAACAGAGTTGACCTAAATGATGTGGATGGAGTCAAGCTTTTGAGACTTTCATTTGCTGATGTGGCTCAACTAAAAATAAGAAGAAAAGCTACAAACATCTATTAATAATCAGAACAGGGAATATATAACATATGAATCTAGTAAAAATGGAAGTTGTCAAAAGTAAGATAGAATGCATGAAGATTGATATCCTAGGCATTAATAAGCTAAAATGGACTGGTATTGGCCATTTTGAATCAGACAATCATATGGTATACTATGCTGGGAATGAGGAACTGAAGAGGAATGGTGTTGCATTCTTCATGAAAAGAGAATATTTCAAGGTCTATCCTGAAGTACAAGGATATCAGTGATAGGATAATATTCATACAACTACAAGGAAGACCAGTTAATATGACTGTTATTCAAAATCATGCATCAACCATTAATGCCAAAGATGAGGAAATCGATGATTTTTGCCAACGTCTGCAGTATGAAATTGATCAGACATGCAATCAAGACTCATTGATAGCGAGGCAGGGCCAAGATGGCAGAATAGACAGATGCTTCCTGTGAACCTTCTTACAACAAAGACTCGAAAAAACAAGTGAAACGATTATATTTATGACAACTAGGAGCCCTCAACATCAAAGGCAAAGTTAGAAAATGGACTGAGTGGCAGAGGAGAGATGGTTCAGAAGCAGAGAGAAGTTGCCGGCCTTGAATCACTGGGATCCTTCAGGCATTATTCCTGGGAGGCTGCAGCGGGCCAGTAGTAGTGTTCAGCTGCAGTTTCTGCAGGGAGAAGCAGCTAGCTACACAGCCTACCCACACCTCCAGAACCAGAGAAGAATAGCACTCTTGGCAAAAGCTAAGTACTTGCATATATTTTACTGCATCCCCACCCCGCCCAGCCATCTTCAGTGGCTGTTGATTTCCCTGGGCCTGAGACAGGCCCTGTTGAGCACCTGGAGCCATCCTCCCAGCCTTAGAGAAGGAATAAATTCACAACTGGGGGAAAAGATAATTTGCCAGCTCCACTAACCTGGGGAGCTCAGGACAGAAGCACCTCCTACACAGGCATAAATGGTCCATGGACTTTGAGCACCTTTCCCCTCTGCATGGACCTGTGTGGGCCCATTTCAGGAGAATAGGCCCTTGTTGGCAGACTCCAACCATTTCAGCTGTGCAGTGGAGAGGTGTCATTTCGATGTCTTTTTCCTGTGTGTTGTTGACAGTTTCTTTTTCCCACTTAATTTTTTATGCTGAGTAGTTCATCTTTATGCATTATCTTTTCCTCATATTTGTTGTTGATTTTGTTTCTGCTGATACCAAAACCAGGTAAAGACACCACAAAAAAATAAAATTACAGACCTATATCCCTCATGAACTTAGATGCAAAAGTCCTTAACATAATTCTAGCCAATGGAATTCAACAACATATCAAAAAAATAATTCACCATGACCAAGTGGGATTTATATCAGGTATGCAGGGATGGTTCAACATTAGAAAAACAATATAATCCATCATATAAGTAAAACAAAAGACAAGAATCACATGATTTTATCAATTGATGCAGAAAAGACATTTGACAAAGTTCAACACCCATTCATGATAAAAAGCTTCAGCAAAATAGGAATAGAAGGAAAATTCCTCAACATAATAAAAGGCATATAAACAAAGCCAACACCCAACATCATCCTAAATGGAAAGAGCCTGAAAGCATTCCCCTCGAGATCGGGAACCAGACAAGGATGCCCCATATCACCACTCTTATTCAACATTGTTCTGGAGGTCCTAACCAGAGCAATTAGGCTAAATAAACAAATAAAAGGCATCCAGATTGGCAAGGAAGAAGTAAAAGTATCTCTGTTTGCAGATGACATGATCTTATACACAGAGAACCCTAAGGAATCCTCAACAAAACTACTGAAACTAATAAAAGAGTTCAGCAGAGCATCAGGATACAAGATAAACATACAAAAATCAGTTGGATTCCTCTACACTGACAAAAACAACATTGAAGAGGAAATCACCAAATCAATACCATTCACAGTAGCCTCCAAGAAGATAAAATAATAAGGAATAAATCTTACCAGAGATGTAAAAGACTTATACAAAGAAAACTACAGTACACTTCTGCAAGAAACTAAAAGAGACCTACATAAATGGAAAAACATACCTTGCTTGTGGATAGGAACACTTAACATTGTAAAAATGTCTATTTTACCAAAAGCAATCTATAGATACAATGCAATTCTGATCCAAATTCCAATAACATTTTTTAATGAGATGGAGAAACAAATCACCAACTTCATATGGAAAGGAAAGGGGCCCCAGATAAGTAAAGCATTACTGAAAAAGAAAAACAAAGTGGGAGGCCTTATCTACCTGATTTTAGAACCTATTATACTGCCACAGTAGTCAAAACAGCCTGGTACTGGTACAACAACAGATACACAGACCAATTGAACAGAATTGAGAAGCCAGACATAAATCCATCCACATGAGCAGTTAATATTTGACAAAGGCTCAAAATCAGTTAAATGGGGGAAAAGACAGTCTTTTTTAACAAATGGTGCAGGCAGAACTGGATACCCATCAGCAAAAAAAATGAAAAAAGACCCATACCTCACACCATGCACAAAAACTAACTCAAAAAGGATCAAAGACCTAAATATAAAATCTAAAATGATAAAGATTATGGAAGAAAAAATAAGGACAATGTTAGGAGCCCTAATACATGGCATAAACAGTACACAAACCATTACTAACAATGCAGAAGAGAAACTAGATAACTGGGATCTTCTAAAAATCAAATACCTATGCTCATCCAAAGACTTCACCAAAAGAGTCAAAAGATTACTTACAGACTGGGAAAAAGTTTTTAGTTATGACATTTCTGATCATCACCTTATCTCTAAAATCTACATGATACTGCAAAAACTCAACTACAAAAAGACAAATAACCCAATTAAAAATACGCAAAAATATTAACAGATGCTTCATGAAAGAAGAAATTCAGGTAGCTAACAGATATATGAAGAAATGCTCACGATCACTAGCCATTAGAGAAATGCAAATCATAACTACAATGAGATTCCATCTCACTCCAACAAGACTGGCATTAATCAAAAAAACACAAAATAATAAATGTTAGAGAGGTTGTGGAGAGACTGGAACACTTATATCCTGCTGGTGGGAATGTAAAATGGTACAACCACTTTGGAAATCGATTTGGCATTTCCTTAAAAAGCTAGAAATAGAACTACCGTACGATCCAGAAATCCCACTCCTTGGAATATATCCTAAAGAAAAAAGAACCTTTACACGAACAGATCTATGCATATCTATGTTCACTGCAGCACTGTTTACAGTAGCAAAAAGATGGAAGCAACAAAGATGCCCGTCAACAGATGAACGGATAAATAAATTATGGTATATTCACACAACGGAATACTACGTGTCGACAAAGAACAGTGATAAATCTGTGAAACATTTCATAACATGGAGGAATCTGGAAGGCATTATGCTGAGTGAAATTAGTCAGTTGCAAAAGGACAAATATTGCATAAGACCACTATTATAAGAACTGGAGAAATGGTTTAAACACAGAAGAACATATTCTTTGATGGTTAAGAGAGGGGGAAGGGGGGGGTTTCACTAATTAGATAGTAGATAAGAAGTACTTTAGGTGAAGGGAAAGAGAATACACAATACAGGAGAGGTCAGCACAGATGGACTAAAACAAAAGCAAAGAAGTTTCCTGAATAAACTGAATGCTTTAAAGGCCAGTGTGGCAGGGGTGGGGTTTTGGGCACCATGGTCTCAGGGGACATCTAAGTCAATTGGCACAATAAAATCTATTAAGAAAACATTCTGCATCCCACTTTGGAGAGTGGCATCTGGGGTCTTAAATGCAAAAAAAACATGCAAGCAAGCATCAATTGGTCTCAACGCACCTGGAGCAAAGGAGAATGAAGAACACCAAAGAAACAAGGTAATTATGAGCCCAAGAGACAGAAATGGCCACATAAACCAGAGACTACATCATGCTGAGACCAGAAGAATTAGAAGGTTCCCGGCTACAACCGATGACTGACCTGACAGGGAATACAACACAGAACCCGTGAAGGAGCAGGAGAACTGTGGGATGCAGACCCCAAATTCTCATAAAAACACCAGACTTAATGGTCTGAGACTAGAAGGACCCCAGTGGCCATAGTCCCCAGGTCTTCTGTTGGCCCAAGACAGGAACTATTCCCAAAGCCAACTCTTCAGACAGGGATTGGATTGGACAATGGGTTAGAAAATGATGCTGGTGAACAATGAGCTTCTAGGATCAAGTAGACACATGAGACTGTGTTGGCATCTCCTATCTGGAAGGGAGAAGAGACAGCAGAGGGGGTCAGAATCTGGAGGAATGGGCATGAAAAGAGAGAGTGGGGGAAAGGAGTGTGCTGTCTCATTAGGGGGAGACCAATTAGGAGTATATAGCAAGGTGTATATAAATTTTTCTCTGAAAGACTGACTTGATTTGTAAACTTTCACTTAAAGCACAATAAAAATTAAAAAAGAGCATTGACAATTACTGAGAATTGGAATCCAAAAGTTGGAAACAAAGAAGAAGGATCAGTATTTAGAAAATATGGTCTTGGTGATAGAAATGATGTTGCAAATTGCATGATGTAATTTTGCAAGACCAACAACTTTTTCCACAACATAGAGGGCAACTGTACATGGACCTCACTGGATAACAAACACAGGAATCAAATTGACTACATCTACGGAAAGAGACAATGGGAAAGTTCAATATCATCAGTCAAAATAAGGCCAGGGGCCAACTGCAGAACAGACCACCAATTCCTCATATGCAAGTTTCAGTTGAAGCTGAAGAAAAGTAAAACAAGTCCACAAGAGCCAAAGTACAACCCTGAGTACATCCCACCTGAATTTGGAGACAATCTCAAGAACAGATTTGATACATTGAACACAAGTGACCAGAACAGTTGTTGGATGATATCAAGGACATCATACGTGAAGAAAGCAAAAGGTCATTAAAAAGATAGAAAAGAAATAAAAGATCAAAAGAGATGTCAGAAGAGACTCTGAAACCTGCTCTCGAACATGGGGTAGCTGAAGTGAAAGGAAGAAATGATGCAGTAAAAGAACCGAGCAGATTTCAAAGGGTAGCTCAAGAAGAGAAAGTAAAGTATTATAATGAAATGTGAAAGCACTTGAAGTGAGAAAACCAAAACTGAAGAACACGCTCAGCATTTCTCAAGCTGAAAGAACTAAAGAGAAAATTCAAGCCTCCAGTTGCAGTTTTGAAGGATTCTATGGGCAAAATACTGAACGATGCAGGAAGCATCAAAAGAAGATTGAAGGAATACACAGAGTCACTGTACCAAAAAGAACTGGTCGACATTCAGCTATTGCAGGAGGTAGCATAAGATCAAGAACCACTGGTACTGAGGGAAGAAATCCAAGCTGCACTGACGGCACTGGTGAAAAACAAGGCTCCAGGGACGATGGAGTATCAATGGAGATGTCTGAATAAACAGATGCCGTGCTGGAGGTGTTCAGTCATCTATGCCAAGAAATTTGGAAGACAGCTACCCACCCAACTGATTAGAAAACCCTCCAAAAGAGAAAAGAAAAAAAAAAAAAAGCGAGCCCACTGCCCTGGAGTCAATTCCAACTCAGAGCGACCCCATGGGACTTCCAAGGCTGTAAAGCTATAAGGAAGCAGACTGCCACATGTTTCTCCTGGGGAGTCACAGGTGGTTTTGAACTACTTAGCAGTTAAGTGCTTTAACCACTATGCCACCAGGGCTTGTTTTTTTGCCACCAGGGCTCCTCTGGAAGAGGATCCATATTGTTGCCCATTCCAAAGAAAGATGATCCAATAGAATGCAGAAATTATCGAATAACATCATTAATATCATGTGTAAGTAAATATTTGCTGAATATAATCCAAAAACCATTGCAGCTGTACATTGACAGGGAACAGCCAGAAATTCAAACCCGATTCAGAGGAGAATATGGAACGAGAGTTATCATTGGTGATGCCAGATAGATCTTAGCTGAAAGCAGACAATAACAGAATGATAATAAATATTTTATTGTGTTTTATTGACTATACAAAGGATTTCAACTGTCTGGATCATAACAAATTACAGGTAACATTGAGAAGAATCTGAATTCCAAAACAAATAATTGTGCTCATGAAGAATCTATACATGGACCAAGAGGTAGTCATTCGAACAGAACAAGGGCCTACTGCATGGTTTAAAATCAGGAAAGGTATGCATCAGTGTTGTATCCTTTCACCATACTTATTGAATCTATATGCTGAACAAATAATCCAAGAAGATGGGCTATATGAAGAAGAACAGGGCATCAGGATTGGAGGAAGATGCATTAACAACCTGTAATATGCAGATGATGCAACCTTCCTTGCTAAAACTGAAGAGGACTTGGAGTACTTACTGTTGAAGATCAAAGGCTACAGCCTTCACTATGGATTATACCTCAACATAAAGAAAACAAAAATCCTCACAACTGGATCAATAAGCAACATCATGATAAATGGAAAAAAGACTGAAATTGTCAAGGATTTCATTTGACTTGGATCCACAATCAATGCCCATGGAAGCAGCAGTCAAGAAATCAAATGACATATTGCATTGGCCAAATCTGCTTTAAAGTGTTGAAAAGCAAAGATGTCACTTTGAAGACTAAGATGTACCTCATTGAAGACATGATATTTTTAATCACTTCATATGCATTCAAAAGCTGGACAATCAATAAGGAAGACAGAGGAAGAATTGATGCCTTTGAATGATGGTGTTGGGGAAGAATACTTGCACTCTGATCCTGGTGCTGTTTTCTTGATGGTATGAGGTCCCCAACTTTCTGGTTGCTTCCCTTCCCTTTTATCTCTTGAGAGATAAAAGGTGTGGCAGGCCACACCCCAGGGAAACTCCCTTTACATTAGATCAGGGATGTGACCTTGTAAGGGTGTTACAATCCCACTCTAATCTTCTTTAACATAAAATTACAATCACAAAATGGAGGACAGCCACAGAATACTGGGAATCATGGCCTAACCAAGTTAATACACACATTTTTGGGGCAACATAATTCAATGCATGACTACCCTCAACAAAATGTATTGACTCAGTGGCTACAAAATGGGCTCAAGGATAACAATGATTGTGAGGATGGCTCAGGACTCAGCAGTGTTTCCTTCTGCTGTACATAGGGTCTCTATGAGTCAGAACCAACTGGAGGATACCTAACAACAACAACAACAGTTTTCTTTTTTGTGGTGTCTTTGCATGGTTTGGGTATCAGGGTTACACTGGCTTCATAGAATGTATTCAAAAGTATCACTTCCTTTTCTATGTTCTGAAATAGTTTGAATAGTACTGGTGCGAGGTCTTCTCGGAATATTTGGTGAAATTCTCCAGTGAAGCCATCTTGGCCAGGACTTTTTTTGCT
Organism: Loxodonta africana; assembly: GCF_030014295.1. NCBI lineage: Eukaryota > Metazoa > Chordata > Mammalia > Proboscidea > Elephantidae > Loxodonta > Loxodonta africana. The sequence continues at coordinate 40,209,324 of NC_087349.1, forward strand.
TGGGAGATTTTTTTTTTCTTTATTACCTTTTCAATCTCTTGTTATGAATCTGTCTAGGTTTTCAAATTCGTTAGAATATAGATTCATAGTACTCTGTTATGATCCTTTTTATTTCAGTTGAGTCTGTTGTAATGTCTCCCATTTCACTTCTTATTTGGGTATTTGCAGCTTCTCCTGTTTTGTTTTTGTCGATTTGGCCAAAACTTTGTCGATTCTGTTGATCCTTTCAAAGAACTAGCTTTTGGTTTTGTTGATTCTTTCTATTGTTTTTCTATTCTGTATTTAATTTATTTCTCCTCTGATCTTTATTATTTCCTTTCTTTTGGTGGCAGCGGGATTCTTTTTTTGTTTTCTATTTGTTCAAATTGATACCTAATATTTTGAGTCCCAGTATTCTGTGGTTGTCATCCATTTTGTGGTTGTAATTTTATGTTAAAGAGGTTTAGGGTGGGACTGTAACACCCTTACCAGGTCATATCCCTGTTCCGATATAAAGGGAGTTTCCCTGGGATGTGGCCTGCACCACATTTAATCTCTCAAGAGATAAAAGGAAAGGGAAGCAAGCAGAGAGTTGGGGAACTCATACCACCAAGAAAGCAGCACCAGGAGCAGAGCACATCCTTTAGACCTGGAGTCCCTGCACCTGAGAAGCTCCTCGACCAGGAGATTGAGGACAAGGACGTTCCTCCAGAGCTGACAAAGAGAGAAAGCCTTCTTTTCCCTGAAGCTGATGCCCTGTTTTGGAATTGTAACCTACTACACTGTGAGAGAATAAATTTCTCTTTGTTAAAGCCATCCACTTCTGGTATTTCTGTTATAGCAGTACTAGATGAGTAAGACAAAGGTCTTCCTCTTTTTTGCTGACCCTTTACCTTATCAAGCATGATGTCCTTCTCCAGGGACTGATCCTTCCTGACAACATGTTCAAAGTATGAGAGATAAAGTCTAGCCATCCTTGCTTCTAAGGAGCATTATGGTTGTACTTCTTCCAAGACAGATTTGTTCCTTCTTCTGGCAGTTTATGGTATATTCAATATTCTTCACCAATACCACAATTCAAAGGTGTCAGTTCTTCTTCAGTTTTCCTTATTCATTGTCCAGCTTTCACATGCATGTGAGGCAGTTGAAAACACTACAGCTTGGGTTAGGCACACTTTAGTCTTCGAGGTGACATCTTTACTTTTTAACACTTTAAAGAGGTCTTTTGTAGCAGATTTGCCCAGTGCAATATGTCATTTGATTTCTTGGCTGCTGCTCGTATGGGTGTTGGTTATGGATCCAAGTAAAATGAAATCCTTTCATTCAACCTTTTCTCCATTTATTGATCCAGTTGTGAGTTTTCTTTTCTTTTCTTTTCTTTTCTTTTCTTTTCTTTTCTTTTCTTTTCTTTTCTTTTCTTTTCTTTTCTTTTCTTTATGTTGACATGTAATCCATATTGAAGGCTGTGGTCTTTGATCTTCATCAGTAAGTGCTTCAAGTCCTCTTCACTTTCAGCAAGGAAGGTTGTGTCATCTGCATAATGCAGGTTGTTAATGAGTCTTCCTCCAATCCTGATGCCATGCTCTTCTTCATATAGTCCAGCTTCTCAGATTATTTGCTCAGGATACAGACTGAATAAGTATGGTGAAAGGATACAACCCTGAGGCACACCTTTCCTGACTTTAAATCATGCAGTATCCCCTTGTTCTGTTTGAATGACTGTCTCTTGATCTATGTACAAGTTCCTCTGAGCACAATTAAGCTTTCTGTAATTCTCATTCTTTGCAATGTTATCCATAATTTTTTATGATCCACACAGTCAAATGTCTTTGCATCATCAATAAAACAGGTATTTATCTTTCTAGTACTCTCTGCTTTCAGCAACGATCCACCTGACGTCAGAAAATTACAGACCAATATATCTGGTGAATATTGATGTAAAAATTCTCAACAAAATTCTAGCCTATAGAATTCAGCACCATTAAAATATATATATATATATACTCTGACCAGTTGGGATTCATACCTGGTGTGCAAGGGTGATTCAACATTAGAAAATCAATCAATGTAATTGTCTTATGCTGGGTTCTCTAGGGAAACAAAACCAGTAAAGGTTGTAAATATAAATAGAGGGAGAGATTTATAGCAAGGAAATGGCTCATGCAGTTATAGAGACTGGAACATCCCAAGTCCATGGGTCAGGATACAGGCTTCTCCTGATTCACATAGCCACAGGAGCTAGTGACCCCAAGACCAGTAGGTTCGAAAGCAGGGCTCTTGCTCACAGGCTGTGAAGATTGATGAGTCCCAAGTTCAGCAGTTAAGATCACAGGTAAACAGCTAGCTCAAGTAACTAGAATTGGAAGTCAGACAGACAGAAGCCAGCTGCAGGATCCAGTGTGAATAAACCACCCCCCCCAAGCACTGCCAGAATGTCCACTTATATTCTAGGCAAGCCACACACCCAAGAAAACTTCCTTTCAACTGACTGGTTACTCACAGCAGATCTCACCATGGGGGTGATCACATATCAAATCTCAACAGGGAAGTGAGAAATATGGCCCAGTCAAGTTGATGCACAATCTTAACCATCACAGTAATCTACTACATTGATAAAACAAAAGAATCATATGATCACATCAATCAATGTAGAAAAGGCATTCGGTAAAGTCCAACACTCATTCCTGATAAAAATTCTCAGTAAAATAGGTATAGAAGGGAAATTCTTCAACATGATAAACCAACAGCCAACATCATTCTTAATGAAGAAAGGCTGAAAACATTCCTCCTGAGAACAGGAACAAGACAAGGATGCCCTTTATTATCACTACTATTTAACTTCGTGCTAGAAATCCTAGGTAAGACAATAAGGCACGAAAAATAAAAAAAGGACATCCAAATTGGTGATGAAGAAGTAAAACTGTCCCTATTTGCAGTTGATATGATACTATACATACAGAACCCAAAAGACTCCACAAGAAAACTATAGGAACTAATAGAAAGATTCAGCAGAACAGCAGAATACAAGATAAACATATAAAAAATCAGTTGGATTCGTATACACCAAGAAAAAGAACTACAAAAAAAGAAATTAGGAAAACAATACCATTTATAATAGCCTCTAAAAAAATAAAATAAAATGCTTAGGAATAAATCTAACCAGGGACATAAAAAAAACTATATAAAGAAAGCTATAAAACACTACTGCAAGAAACCAAAAAAGACCAACATAAATGGAAAAGCTTACCATGCTCATGGATAGGTAGACTCAACTTTGTGAAAATGTCAATTCTACCCAAAGCAATCTACAAATACGATGCAAACCTGATCCGAATACCAATAACATTCTTCAAAGAGTTGGAAAAACTAATCATTACTTTTATATGGAAAGGGAAGTGGCCCCAGATAAGTAAAACACTACTGAAGAAGAATAAAGTAGGAGGACTCATACTACCTGACCTCAGAACCTACTGTACAGCTGCAGTAGTCAAAACAGCCTAGCATATTTTGGAAAACAATATGGCACTTCCTTAGAAAGCTAGAAATAGAAATACCATATGATCAATCAATCCCACTCCTAGGAATATATCCTAGAGAAATAAGATCTGTCACACAAATAAACATATGCACACTCATGTTCATTGCAACATTATTCACAATACATAGTTTATAAAGAAAATGTTCTACATTCTACTTTGGCAAGTAGCATCTGGGATCTTAAAAGCCTGTGAGCAGCCATCTAAAATACTCCACTGGTCTCACCCCTTCAGGAGCAAGGGAAAATGTAATAAACTAAGGATACAAGGGAAAGATTAGCCCAAAGGACTAATGGACTACATCTACCATGGCCTCCACCAGACTGAGTCCAGTACAACTAGAAGGTGACCAGCTACCACCACTGACTGCTCTGACAGGGAGCACAATAGAGGGTACCAAACAGAGCTAGAGAAAAATGTAGAAAAATTCTAACTCACAAAAAAAGACCAGACTTACTGGCCTGACAGAGACAGGAGAAACCCTGAAAGTATGGCTCACAGACATCCTTTTAGCTCAAAAATGAAGTGACTCCTGAGTCTCACCCCTTATCCAAAGATTAGAGAGACCCATTCAGCAAAACAAGACTAAAGGGGCACACCAGCCCAGGGGAAGGACTAGAAGGCAGGAGGGCACAGGAAAGCTGGTAATAGGGAACCCAAGGTCAAGAAGGAGATGTTGACATATCATAGGGTTGTTAACCAATGTCATAAAACAATATGTGTACTGTTTAATGAGAAGCTAGTTTGTTCTGTAAACTTTCATCTAAAGTACAATAAAAAAAAGAAAAAGAAAAGCAAAAAAAAATTTTTTTTTTTAAAAACCTGGTATTGTACAAAGACAGATATATTGACCAATGGACAGAATCAAGAATCCAAATGTAAACCTATCCACCTATAGTCACCTGATCTTCCACAAAGGCCCAAAGTCCACCAAATGGGGAAAAGACAGTATTTTTTAAAAAATGGAGCTGGTGAAACTGGATATCTATCTGTAAAAAAAAAAGGAACAGGACCCATACCTGACATCATACACAAAAACTAATTAAAAATTGATCAAAGACCTAAATATAAAGCCAAAAACTATAAAGATCATAGAAGGAAAAATAGGGTTAATGCTAGAGGCTCTAATACATGGCATAAAGAGGATACAAACAACAACTAACAATACACAAACAACAGAAGATAAGCTAGATAACTGGGATCTTCTAAAAATTAAACACTTATGCTCACGAAAAGACTTCACCAAAAGAGTAAAAAGAGAACCTACACACTGGGAAAAAAAATTTGGCTATGACAAATCTGACAAAAGTCTAATCTCTAAAATCTATAGGAAAATTCAACACCTCTACAACAAAAAGACAAATAATCCAATTAAAAAATGGACAAAGGATATGAACAGACACTTCACCAAAGAAGACATTCAAGTGGCTAACAGACACATGAGGCATTGCTCCTGATCACTAGCCAGTAGAGAATTGTAAATCTAAACTGTAACAGACACCATTTCACCCTGGCTTTTTTTTTTTACTAACACTAATCCAAAAAACTGGGAAATAACAAATGTTGGAGAGGCTGTGGGAAGATTGAAACTCTTATGCACTGCAGGTGGGAATGCAAAATGGTACAACCATTTTGGAAAATGATATGATGCTTGCTTAAAAAGCTAGAAATAGAAATACCATATGGTCGATCGATCCCACTCTTAGGAATAGATCCTAGAGAAATAAGATCTGTCACACAAATAGACATATGTACACCAGTGTTCATTGCAGTATTATTTACAATAGCAAAATGATGGGAGCAACATAAGTGCCCATCAATAGATGAATGGTTAAACAAACTATGGTACACACACACAATGGAATACCGTGCAACAACAAAGACCAATGATGAATCTGCGAAACATCTTACAACATGGATGAATCTGGAGGGCATTATGCTGAATGAAATAAGTCAATCACAAAAGGGCAAATACTGTATAAGACCACTACTATAAAAATTATTGAAAAGAAACAATCTTTGATGGTTATGAGGGAGGGGAGGGTTAGGAATGGAAAAACAGTAACTAGACAACAGATAAGTTGTAACTTCGGTGAAGTGTAAGACAGTATGCAATACTGGAGAAGCCAGCACAACCTGACTAAGGCAAGGTCGTGGAAGCTTCATAGACATATTCAAATTTCCTGAGGAACCGAATTACAGGCTGAGGCCTGGGGACCATGGTCTCAGCAGACATCCAGCTCAATTGGCATAACATTGTTTATAAAGAAAATGTTCTTCATCCTACTTTGGTGAGTAGTACCCGGGGTCTTAAACCCTGTGAGTGGCCATCTAAGATATTCCACTGGTCCCACTCCATCTGGAGCAAGGGAGAATGAAGAAAATCAAAGACACAAGGGAAAGATTAGTCCAAAGGACTAATGGACCACAACTACTACAGCCTCCACCAGACTGAGTCCAGCACAACTAGATGGAGCCCGGCTACTGCCACAAATTGCTCTGACAGGGATCACAATAGACGGTCCTGGACAGCTGGAGAAAAATGCAGAACAAAATTCTAACTCAGGAAAAAAAAGACCAGACTTACTGGTCTGACAGAGACTGGAGAAACCCCAAGAGTATGGTTCCTGGACACACTTTTAACTCACTACTGAAGTCAGTCTTGAGGTTCACCCTTCAGCCAAACATAAGACAGGCCCATAAAACAGAATGAGACTTAATGGGAACACCAGCCCAGGGGCAAGGACAACAAAGCAGGAGGGGACAGGAAAGCTGTAATGGGGAACCCAAGGTTGAGAAGAGGAGACATGTTGACATGTTGTGGGGTTGGCAGCCAATGTAACAAAACAATATGTGTAATAATTGTCTAATGAGAAACTAATCTGCTCTGTAAACCTTCATCTAAAGCACACTTAAAAAAAAAAAAACTATTGAAGCATATACTTATTACCCAATTCCAAAGCCACTTCCATATTTTTTATGCATTTGTTGTAACAGAATTCCACTGTCTGGTACCAACATTTGTATTCATTTCCTAGGGCTGCCGTAACACACTACTACAAACCTGGTGGCTTAAAATAGAAATTATCTCTCACCATTCTGGAGGCCAGAAGTTCAAAATCAAGGTGACAACAGTGTCACATTTTGTCCAAAGTCTCTAGGGGAGATTCCTTCCTTGGCTCCTCCAGCTACAAGCTAAGGAAGGTCAAGGGAAGTCCTTGACATTTAGCTTATAGACACATTACTCCAGTCTCTGCCTCTGTCTTCACATCTTCTTCTTTGTGTCTTCTCTTCTGTCTCTCTAATCTTCTGCTTCATGCTTATAAGGACATCTGCTACTGGATTCAGGGACCATCTAGGTAATCGAGGATGATCTCATCTTGAATCCTTTAATTAATTACATCTGCAAAGACACTTTTTTCAAATAAGGCAACATTTACAGGTACTGGAAATCAGGAATTAGGCATATGTTTTTGGGAGCCATCATTCAACACACTATACTGAACTATTCGTATGTGTATGAGTTTGTGTGTATGTGATATTTTTCTTGAAGATGGTCTACAGTTATATAAATCAGGTTACAATTTGGTAATCTGCTCCTTGCTGCCAGTTATTTCTGATATCTCCTGTCTCACTGAATTTTGAATACTGTCTACTTCCAATTTTTGTGCTACTGGGCTAATCTTTTATGCCTGAAAGGACTTTTTTATCTCAGACTGGTCCATCCTCAAAACCTGTGCTTTTCTGGGCTATGACTTATTATTATATTACGATTATTTTTAAAAGTAACAGAAATATTAAACTCTAATATTTACTTTTTATCATGCCAGGCAGCAAAGACTTTAAATGAAATATCCGATTTACTTTTCTAATCACACAAAGAAACTGAGATTCAGAGAGGCTAAATCAATTTCCCAAGATCACGCAGCTAGTAGATTGCTGAGATAGATCTTGAATTGAGGTTAATCTAGCCACATGATAAGGATTTGTAATCACCATAATCACTGCACTGAAGTCACTACCAGCAGTGAAGAAGAGTTGCTAAAGAAGACCTCTGGGCAGGCATGAGTCTTATTTAGATCATGAGCCCCAGGTCATAGCTGGCTGGGGCAGGTGTTTGGATCCTGACTTAATTAAACCTTCATAAAAAGATTCAAAAGGGGTTTCAGGGAATATGCAGTTTGAGACATGGTGTGGACTACTATAATTCAATGATACAGAAAAATTATCGGGACTCCTACAGAAAGTTTCTTTTGGTACATGGATTTTGGTACAGGTGGGAGTAAAATAATTTTAATAACTTTTTCCTTATCTGTGAAAGTGTTTGTCTCAGTTTCTAAGCAAGGGCTCAAGATACATGGAATTAGGATACCCCTCAGAGTGCCTCTGTTAAAAAGACATTTCAAATACAGAGTTCATATGTATGGACAATTCTTATTGGTGAGGCTATGTTTTGAAACAGAGATTTCCTATAGAGCACACCCAAATAACTTATTAAGTCATATCATATTTTTCTTTAATGCATATTATTTATTTCAGCTTTTTACATATTTTCACAGATTTTGGGAAAAACCCAAATGTTCATTCATTTCCCGTTGTACACTATTATGCCCAGAAAATCTGCCAGGTTCGCAAAGTATTGGTATCTGAAATAAAGCTACTCCTAGCATCAATATAAAACGTAATTCTCTCCAGAATTACTTGGTTACAGAAGGATTTTACTATGGGTTTCTCTACAGAAGAACTCATTAGTTGGTAATACTGTTAAGGTTGAACAGATCTAGAAGAAAAGTATTAGACGGATTGTGGCCACATTTGATTAGATTTGGACCTCAGGGAATAATTGCATACATCAAGATAACAGAAAAATGAACTCAGCTGGAATGTTTTGTCCCTGATGAATTTCACCCTCTACTAAACCTGAAGAGTTAATTTTTAAGAAGGATGCAAGAAGTACAAGCATACCACATTTAGAGGCGAAAGTATTTAATCTCATACTTTGATATAAAATGTATTTTGGGTCTAATCATGGAATACCAGAAAATAGACTTTGCTATTAAATAAGTCAGTAATTTATGTGACTCTGACAATTTAAAATTGCCTAGCTTTCACCTCCAGAGTGAAATTTAAAAATTAGTAACAGGAGATGATTTATTTCTGTTGGGAAAAAATAAATACTGTAACCCTAAATGACACGCCAAATATTTATGATGGCCTTGCTTTTCTTTTATTTCCTTGTCTATATTTTTCCTTCTACAATTTTTCAACAGCGTTTACTAGCTCTTTGCTTTGTCTCTATGCTCAAGAGTTTCCAAGGAAATGTAACTGTAATGGCCGAGGATTCAATCATTATTTTAGTAGATATAACAAGAAATGAGTTCAAGGAAGAGATTTGAGAAAGAAATTTGCATTTGTTTTATGTAAAATGTTTTGTTAAAATGATTGATTTATTTTCTCATTATATATTTATAATAGCTTTTCAAGGTAACTACAACATTATTCCAAATTGAACTCCTCCTGTCTCCTATTTGAAGCAGAGAGCAAAACAATAGTTCTGAGGGAAGATGCTCAGTCACCTATACAGGATGGGGCTAAGAAAGTATCTGTAGTTCTGTTTTGAAAATCATGCCTCAAACTTCCATGTCAAAAGTATTTAAGAGGTTAAAGGCAGAGAGAGAGCAAGAGAGACAAGAGTTTTGGAGATAATTTTTTTTTTCTTTTTCTTTTTTTGGAGAGAAATGGTAAAGAGCTATGGCATCCACATGAGAGGAGAGAGGAATACTTACTGTATTTTATGCAAATAACACATGCTTTCAACCTCTTCTTCCCCCAGTGAAGTATTTTTATAAGTACACTATGTTAATTTTTTTTTTTTTACAGCAACATGTAAAAAAAAATTGGCATAACAGCACTTATGAAAATACCTCACTGGGGGTTGTGGGGAGAGAGTAGCTGGTAAACAAATGTAGAAGGTGCACGTTATTTGCATAAAATATGGTGCTCCTCATTTTAAGCCAGTGAGAGGATACTTCAAGACTCAGGGAACTTGACTTTGCACCTTGTGAAATATTGAGACAGATGCCAGACTGAACTTTAAAAAAGGCTAAATGTAAGAGTTTGTGGTTATCTATCTCTTCCAAAGGAAAGAGTGCTGAATTGGGAGGTAGACGAACTTCTGCTTGTCAGATGTTAGTGTCCTGGGGGGAATTAATTGTGTATATTTTCATGGTAGTAACCTGTATTAGTCAGCATTCTCCCGAGTAACAGAATCAGTAGGAGGGGTGTGTGTGTGTAGACAGAGAGAGACAGAGAAATTTATTTCAAGGAATGGCTTGCTGGGCTTAATTCAAAATACTTACGGTAGGTGGGCAAGCTGGAAACCCTGGGGCAGGAACTGAGGTTGTATCTTGAAGCAAAACTTCTTTCTCAAGGAAACCTTAGTTTTGCTCTTAAGGTCTTTCAGTTGATTAGTTGATTCCTACCCAAATTATCAATGATTATTTTCTTTACTTAAAATCAACTGATTTTAGATGTTAACTACTTCAACAAAATTCCTTCACAGCAACACCTAGATTAGTATTTCACTGAACAGCTTAACCAAGTCGACACATAAAACTAACTCTCACAAGGGTCTTCCTTCAAAAAAAAAGTTCATTGATTCGTCTATTCCTCCCACAAATATTTATTGAACATCTTCTATGTTCTAGGTTTTCTTTAGGCACTGAAGATGAATAAATGAATAAAACAGGCATTATTTGCTTTCTAAAAGCTTATATTCTATTGAGAGAAGACAGACAATAAACAAATATGTCAAATTTTTTAAGTGCTTTGAAGAAAAATAAAGCCACAAAGGCGGAAAAGAAAGCCCTATTAGAAGGGTATAACGAGGAGCCTAGGGAGGAGTCTGAAATGACCAGTTAGAAAGGATGCATTGCTGCCAATCATGGGGCGTGCAATTAGAAGTTCATAGTGAAGAATCTCTGAGAACTCAACAGCCCAAGGTGAGAGTCCACTGTCAACATCTGCCAAGTCTAGAGAACACAAAAGCCAGTTCACAATAGACATTTCACATTCTCTCCTCTCCTCTCTCCTTTTACCCACCACAATCCTGGTAGAGCCAAAGGCAAATTAATGAGTGGGGTGATGGGGGACAGCAAAAGGAGGATTAGCAGAAAAAAGGGATATGGAGAAGCTGACAATGACTCCCTTCTGATTGCTGGTTTCCACCCTGAAGGAAGCTCAATATGGGGGGGGGGAGCTATTTTAATTTCAAATGAAGGCCGAAATTCCGATTGTTAGTATTAAATAGAACTAACATTTTAAAGAGAGTGTTTTTTGTCTTTTTGACTAGGAGTACCTGGATGACCCTTTTTTTTTTTAAGAGTGACCAGAAGAGCCATGGGACTTCTTCATGATTTCATGCCTGGGGAGACCAATAACTAATTCACCAGATGGTTTGAAGGCAAATGGAAGGAAAATAAAATTGTCTAAAGATTGTGCTCTATTGAGTTCTACTTCTCCACCTTGGCAGTTACAGTTGGCATTCTTATCCCTTGAGGAGAAATAGAAGCTTAGAGAGTGAATTAACCTGTTCAAGTTCACAAAACTAAGTGGTGGAATCAGAGAATGAATGTGGGAAAATCAAAGCTATGATTGACTTGCCTGTAAGAGGCACTCTTAGGCCCCATTTCCATGAAGCAGAAGAGCATTCAAGAATAAGAATTTCTTTGTGCCTGTGTTGTTTTTCCTTAAAGCCCTTTAGGGGCCACACTGCTTGAGGTGCAACCCAAGTTCTGTGTTGAGAAGAGAAATACTTCTTCACTGAATATACAGTCCTGATTGTGGTAGCATCATTCTCCCACTTCTACAGACTACTTGTTTAGACAGGGTTGGGTCCTCTCATCTCACTGCTGTTTTGTGCCTATGCCCAACCTCATTAGAATTGTAGGATGTAGTTCTGAACTGATACTAATATTGACACAGCCTTTAGACTTAAAATGCACTTTCATACAAATAATTATTTGATCTCACAATAGCCCTAAGGAAAGAAGGACAAGTATTATTATGATCACTTTATTGTAATAATAGAAAATAAAACTGAAGCTAAAAGAGTTTGAGTGAATTGCCCAGAGTCATAATTTGACTAACTCTTAGAGACAGACCTTGAACTACTCTTCTAGCTCACAGTTTAATGTTCTTAAGGAAGACTTAAGAAGATTAAAGAAGCCACTTCTACCGTAATAGATAAAAGGAAGTTAGATAACCATTTGTGCTGGAAACAAATATGCCAAATAATTTGCAATTTTCAACACTTTTCAACTTAATATCTCCTATATTTAGTCTCTTTTCCTTTAGCTATACAAATGCCTTCTGGAAGTCTCTACTAAGAACAGTTGCTTGTCTGAAGGTTTTGATTAACTTCAGACAATTTTTCGGTCTTTGGGCTCTCCTAGTTTCTAAGTCAGAAAAAAACTAAATATTTCTCTAAGTTTTATAGCCTACTCGCAATGTTTCTTGTGTGGCGGGAAAATTTCCTTGCATACTATTATTTCTAAAAGGAAACTGCTAAAGCTTTGTCTAGGATATTCTAACAACCTGAGAATATTTTTTTAAAATTCAGTAAATTCTAACAAGCAGTGAATATTTTTTAAAATCTTTTTTTTAAATTCAAACAATGAATTTTAGACAACTGTTTTGAAAATTTTGTTTTTATTAAACTGACACACACATTTGAGATATGCTAATGGATACAATATGTATTGCTCAAATCTTCACTAAGCTATTATTAATAAAATGAACTTCAAGATTATAATTTTGCTGAAATATCAGAAAAAACTATATCTCTAAATGAGTAATCGTTTATTCATTTGAATAAATGCTCTTCATTCAACATACACCTAATGTCTGCAAGCGCTGACCTGTCATTTCTGTTACAGATTCAATGCTGTATATTGTTGTTGTTAGGTGTCATCAAATCAGTTCCAACTCATAGCTATGTACAAAAGACTGAAACGTTGCCTGGTCCTGTACCATCCTCACAATCGTTATGCTTAAGCCCATTGTTGCAGCCACTGTGCCAGTCTATCTCATTGAGGGTCTTCCTCTTTTTCACTGACCCTCAACTTTACTAAGCATGATGTCCTCCTCCAAGGACTGCTTTCTTCTGATAACATGTCCAAAGTATGTGAAATGAAGTCTCACCATCCTTGCTTCTAAGGAGTATTCTGGCTTATTTCTTCCAAGACAGATTTGTTCATTCTTTTGGCAGTCCATGGTATATTCAATATTCTTTGCCAACAACATAATTCAAAGGCATCAATTCTTCCTTGGTCTTCCGTATTCATTGTCCAGCTTCCGCATGCATATGAGGTGATTGAAAACACTATGGCTTGGGCCAGGTGCACCTTAGCCTTCAAGGTGACATCCTTGCTTTTTAACACTTCAAAGAGGTCTTTTGCAACAGATTTACCCAATGCAATGCATCTTTTGATTTCTTGACTGCTGTTGGTTGTGGATCCAAGAAAAATGAAATCCTTTTCTTTTTTCCATTTACCATAATGTTGCTTATTTGTTCATTTGTGAGGATTTTTGTTCTCTTTATGCTGAGGTGTAATCCATACTGAGAGCTGTGGTCTTTGATCTTCGTCAGTAAGTGCTTCAAGTCCTCTTCACTCTCAGCCAACAAAGTTGTGTCATCTGTATATCGCAAGTTGTTAATGAGTCTTATCCAATCCTAATGCCCTGTTCTTCATATAGTCCAGCTTCTCAGATTATTTGCTCAACATACAGATTGAATAAGTATGGTGAAAGGATACAACTCTGACGCACACCTTTCCTGACTTTAAACCAATCAGTATCTCCTTGTTCTGTTTGAGTGACTGCCTCTTAATCTATGTACATGTTCCTCATGAGCACAATTAAATACTCTGAAATTCCCATTCTTTGCATTGTTATCCATAATTTGTTATCATCCACACAGTCGAATGCCTTTGCATAGTCAACAAAACACAGGTAAAAATCTTTCTGGCAGTCTCTGCTTTCAGCCAGGATCCATCTGACATCAGCAATTATATCCCAGATTCCATGTCCTCTTCTGAATCTGGCTTTAATTTCTGACAGTTCCCTGTTGATGTACTGCTACAGCAAATAATTATTTCATACTATATAGTATTCCAAAAGGTAAAAATCTATGTTTTTATAAAATTGAACATAAAAAGACTATTAAAAATGACAAAACCATAAAGATTATTTTAAATATCTGCAGCTACGACTGTATACTTCCCTATACATCAAATTTAAAGTTTAAAATGCTACAAGTTTCCATGTTCTCCGTGCTAAGAAAGTATGCCTATATGATACTAAGTTTTCAAGCATGGCCTCGTTGACACCATAATATAACCCACTAAATTAGAACATCCCCAGGAAATATTGAGATGACATTTACTGAAGTGACATTAATATATAAAACTTGTTCAGCCCAAATATGCAAGGACGTTTAAATATTTCATTTCTATGTATCAACTCCTATTAGTACTTTAGTATTAAAAAAAAAGCTAGCTATAATTCAACATGATTTTAATATATTATAAATACATCATAAATGCGATAATATGGTAATATGCTCTTTTTTATAATTACAGTGAAAAACTTCGTGATGTGATAAAGGAAGGTTCATAAAAATGACTTTGTGATCAAAACACCAGTTATACAAATGTAGGATTAAAAATAATTATGAATTGCCAGTCATGACAGAAACCCATTTTCTTCTATGGAAAATTGAATCCTAATTCAAGATACTGTAAAACTTTCCTCTTGCTATTTCTTACATCATCCAATAAAATATAGAGAACTATCAATATTATTGTGTAATGTGTCTGGTTTGGTAAATCAGAACCATTAGTCTGAATATGTAAATTATTTCTCATTAATTCTAAAGGTAATATTTAACAACACAGAGAAATGCTATTATATCCTAGTGACATCTTAATTAAGGGATCTTATTTTCAATAATGTTAAAAATCAAATACAAAAGGTAGTGAGACAGGCTGAGAATGCTGAATAAAAATAAATGGCAAACAATGTTGAATTTTGTGGTAGTATTTATCTTATTTTTGGAGCCCTGGTGGTGAAGTGGTAAAGAACTCGGCTGCTAACCAAAAGGTCAGCAGTCCAAATTCATCAGCCACTCCTTGACAATTCTATGGGGCACTTCTACTCTCTCCTATAGGGTCACTATGTGTCAATGGAATCAACTCTACAGCAATGGGTCTTTGGTTTTTTTTTATATTACTTTTAGTTATGTTTGCTGAATTTCTCTATAATTTATGATTAATGAAAAGATAGAGAAGATGGATTCAAATTTATTGTCAGGACACAGACAATTTTCCTTATTATATTTATATTATGACTATGTGACACCAAAAGAATTTGATATTTAGCCAGTTTAGTTAGCAATCAAAATTTTTCACTGGAAAAACTGTCATTATTTGTGAGAATTTAGGGTTAAATTTGCCAAGCAATTCAACCAGATAATGAATCAGATAATAATTTTTATCAGACACAATATCAATAGGTTAATTTAGATATAGAGTAAATTATTTAAACAAGACAAAAAAAAATTGCATCAACAGGAAAAAAAATAATTACTTAAATAATAGAGCTACTTGTACTTTTCAATTATTTATCTTTCCATTACTTAGTGCCACAAATCCAAAACAAGAATGTTGGGTGAGATCTACACTATCCTCTTAAAAATGCTGAATTTACAATATCATTATTTTAAAGCTTAATGAAAACTTGGACAAATTTCAGCTCCTGATTCTACATAGACTTTGTCTCCAAAACAATAGCAGATGGATAAGAATTATAACAAGGAAACTATTTTTCAGATCCATGTAAAACTTTACTTGTGTAATTAAATACATTACTTAAAATTAGGTAAAAACTATCTAATAAAAGTAGATAATAAATAAAATTAGATAAGAATTCTTAATTGTGGGTCATTTATTTTAAGGAGAGATTTTTTTTTTTCCCCCTAGGTGTCCAGGGACAATACTCTCAGGGTTTCTACCATCTCTGTCAGGCCAGTAAGTCTGGTCTTGTTCTGTGAGTTAGAATTTTATTTTACATTTATCTTCAACTCTGACTGGAACCTTCTATTGCAATTCCTGTCAGAGCAGTCATTGATGGTAGCTGGGGACCATCTAGTTGTGCTGGATTCAGTATGCAGGCTCTGGTAGTTCTGGTACATTATAAGGAAAAAGTATTTTTAATTATGAAAAAATGGCTAACAATAAAAACACAAAAATAGCAGATATCCTCATGACTCCTCCCACCAAGTTCTAAAAATATAGGAACACTTTAACAGATTTGTTTTAGATATATATATATATCTCAATTTATTAAAATATCTGAAACAATGCTTCTATTTGTTTTTATTTATTATTCTTTTCCATTCTTTCCAAGATAACTACCAGGAGATAATGACTACTATTAGTATACACATGGTTTAACATTTTTACTAAATATGTATATACTCATAACTAGTAAGGCTGAACATCTTTACATACATTTATTGACTTTTCTTGCTATTTCTTTTGTGAATTAATTGATCATGTATTTTGCTTATGAACGAGTAATTCACAAAACAGCAAGAAAATTCAATAAATAAAAGATGCTTAAGCTTACAAGTAGTCAGGGAAATAAAATTATAATAATGAGACATATTTTAAACCTTTTCATTAGGTGATATTCAAAATAATTTAATAACATTATTTATTAATTTAAATAATATATTTTGTTCTCACCATTTGTCTGTCGGTGTGTCATACTGTGGTGGCTTAAGTGTTGCTGGGATACTGGAAGCTTTGCCACCAGTATTTCAAATACTGGCAAGGTCACTCTGGGGGACAGCTGAACTTCCACACTAAGACAGACGACAAGGAAGGGTCTGACAGTCTACTTCTGAAAAAAAATGACTAGTGAAAACTTTATGAATAGCAGCAGAACATTCTCTGATATAGTTCCAGAGGATGAGCCTCTCAGGTTGGAAGGTACTCAAAATACCACTGGGGAAGAGCTGCCTCCTCAGAGTAAAGTCAACATTAATGAGGTGGATGAAGTCAACCTTTTGCAGCCTTCATTTTCTGATATGGCATGACTCAAAATGAGAAGAAACAGCTGCAAACATCCATTAATAACTGGAATGTGGAATGTACAAAGTATGAATCTAGAAAAATTGGAAGTTGTCAAAAATAAAGTTGACCACATAAAAATTGATATCCTAGGCATCAGTGAACTGAAATGGACTGGTATTGGCCATTCTGAATCAAACAATCATATGGTATACTTTGTCAGGAATGACAAGTTGAAGAGAAATGGTGTTGTGTTCATCATCAAAAAGAACATTTAAAGATCTATGCTGAAGTATAGCTCTGTCAATAATAGTATAATATCCATATGCCTATAAGGAAGACCAGTCAATATGACTATTATTCTAATTTTACACACCAATCACTAAACTAAAGCCTAAGATGAAAAATTAAAGATTTATACCAACTGCTGCAGTCTGAAATTTATGAAACATGCAATCAAGGTGCATTGATAATTACTGACAATTGGAATTCAAATATTAGAAACAAAGAAGGATAGGTGGTTGGAAAATATAGCTTTGGTGACAGAAACATCGCTGGAAATTGCATGACTGATTTTTGCAAGACCAATGACTTCTTCATTGCAAATACCTCTTTTCAAAAACATAAATGACAACTATACATGTGAACCTCACCAGATGAAATACAGAGGAATCAAATAGACTACATCTGTGGAAAGAGACAATGGAAAAATTCAACATTATCAGTCAGAACAAGGCCAGGGGCCAACTGTGGAACAGACCATGAATTATTCTATGCAAGTTCAAGTTGAAGCTAAAGAAAAGTAAAACAAGTTAATGAGAACCAAAGTACGACGTTGCACATATCCCACCTGAATTTAGAAGACTTCTCAAGAAATGATTTCACACAATGGACACTAATGTCCGAAGACCAGGTGAGATGTTGAATGACATCAAGGATATCATACATGAAGAAAGCAAAACGTCATTAAAAAGATAGGTAAGAAAGAAAAGACCAAAATGGATCTCAGAAGAGACTCTGAAAGTTGCTTTTGAATGTAGAGTAGCTAGGAGGGAGGACCAAGATGGCAGAGTAGTCAGACACTTCCTGTGGTCCCTCTTATAACAAAGAACTGAAAAAAAAAAAAAATGAATTGATTATATATGACAACCTAGGAGCCCTGACCATCAAACGCAAAGTTGAGGAATTGGACTGAGCATCAGGAAGAGGGAAAGACAGTTCAGAAGCCGCGAGGAGTTGCTAGACCTGACCCAGCGGGAACAGTCACCCTGCAGGCTGGGATCAGCTGGCACCAGCGGTGAGGCAAGCAATGGCATTTGGGATGTGTTTTCCACATCAGAAGACAATGAGTGGCAGAGAGTCTACTCACTCCTCCAGAATCAGTGAAAAGTGGCACTCAACTGGCAAAAGAGAAGTATATGCATCTAACCTATCACACAGATCAAAAAACACCCCAGGAAAAAACTCTCTCCCACTGACCTGTCCCCTTCCCACTCTGCACTGGGTCCAAGCTGGTTTCAGAAATTGCCATGTCTCCTGGGCCACAAGTAGGACCCACCTGAGCCCTGAGCCATTCTCCCAGTCTTGGAGAAGGAACAAATTAACAAACAGGGAAAAAATAATCTGCCAGCTCCCCTAAGCTGGGAACTCAGGGCAGAAACAGCTCCTTCACTAGGCACAGGCATAAGGAGTCCACAGACTTTGAATGCCTTTCACTCCTGCATAGGCCTGTGTGGGTCCATTTCAACAGCATAGGCCCCGATTAGCACAGTACAACAGGGACATGCCAGAAGTCTAACTTCAACTGTTTCAGCTATATGGTGGAGAGGTATGTTCATGACATTTGACACTGCTCTGCCTATTAAGCAGGGTACTTGCCTACCTACATCAGGGGCCTGAGGACTGGTGGCTTCACCCACACCACCCAGCCACCTGCGGAAGGGGTCCAAGATTAAGTAAGTGGTGCCTCCCAGTCCTTACATCCAACAGCATTGGGTGCCTGTAGTCTGGCTGCAAAACCCACCCACCTACATGCTCTAGAGAACAGGGACACACTTTTCTCACAGACACTCAGGGATGGCTGTCAGCCCCCTGCCTTGCTCAGCACATGACCTCTTACTGCAGCCAAACACCTGTGCCTACACCAATAACTCCTGCCCATCTAGGACTGTATAGGTGAGAGTCTGCACCCCACAAGTGGTGACTGACTACCTGAACACCTGAGATGGATCCAGATGAGAAAAGTAAATGGACTCCTGGGCTTACATACCTCGTAACAGCTCTAACCACCTGCTGACAGGACGTTAGAACTTCAAAGGAGAAAATAATAAAACTAGCTCACATGAGCAGCCTATTGGGGCATATCAAAACAAAACAAGAAGCTAGGACACAGTAAGCAAACATAAAATAAATGAATACAATAACATTGATGGCTCAGAGACAACGGTCAATATCAAGTCACATAAAAGCCACATGATGGCTTCTGCGAGCTCCCAAAACAAAGAATCAAGAAATCTTCCAGATTAAGATAACTTCCTAGAATTACTGGAGGTAGAATACAAAAGTTTAATATACAGAAGTCTTCAAGAGATCAGAAAGGAGAACAAGCAAAATGCAGAACAAGCAAAGGAGTACACAGACAAAGTAATAGAGGAACTTAAGAAGATTAGACAAGAGCATAATGACAAATTTAATAGGCTGCAAGAATCCAAAGAAAGGCAGCAAGCAGAAATCCAGAAGATTAACAATAAAATTTCAGAATTAGACAACTCAAAAGAAAGTCATAGGAACAGACTGAAGCAGTGGAAGTCAGAATCAGTGAGATTGAAGATAAAGGATTGGAGACCAACATATCTGAGGAAAAACCAGACTAAAGAATTTTTAAAAAATGAAGAAACTCTAAGAATTATGCAGGACTGTATCAAGAAGAATAACCTATGAGTGATTACAGTACCAGAACAAGGGAGAAAAATAGAAAACACAGAGAGAATTGCTAAAGAATTGTTGGCAGAAAACTTCCCTGATATCATGAAAGATGAGAAGATATCTATCCAAGATGCTCGTCGAACCCCACACAAGGTAGATCCCAAAAGAAAGTCACCAAGACGTATTATAGCCAAACTTGCTGAAACCAAAGATAAAGAGAGAATTTTAACAGCGGATAGGGATAAACAAAAAGTCACCTACAAAGGAGAGTCAATAAGACAAAGCTCAGACTATTCAGCAGAAACCATGAAGGCAAGAAGGCAATGGGATGACATATATAAAGGGATGAAGGGAAAAAAATGCCAGCCAAAAATTGTATATCCAGCAAAACTGTCTCTCAAATATGATGGTGAAATTAGGATATTTCCACATAAACCAGAAGTTTAGGGAATTTACAAAAACCAAAACAAAACTTCAAGAAATACCAAGGGGAGTCCTCTGATGAGAAAATCAATAACATCAGACCACAACTCAAGACTAGAACACAGGACAGAGCAACTAATATCAACCCAGATAGGGAAATCACAAAAGTAAATCAAAGCTAAAACACTCAAAATAGGGAAACAGAGACATCATTGTGTAAAAGATGACAACATTAAAACAAAAAAGGACTAAAAAATGTAGTCGTAGGTCTTTCATATGGAGAAGAAGTCAAGGTGATATAAAGAAATGAATGTAGAGTAGCTAAAGCAAAAGTTAGAAACGATGAAGTAAAAGAGCTTAACAGAAGATTTCAAAGAGTGGCTCAAGAAGAAAAAATATTACAATGAAATGGGCAAAGACCTGGAGTTACAAAACCAAAACGGAAGGACACACTCAGGATTGATCGAGCTGAAAGAACTGAAGAAAAACTTCAAGCCTCGAGTTGCAATTCTGAAGGACTCTATGGGGAAAATATTAAATGATGCAGGAAACATCAAAAGAAGATGGGTGGAATACATAGAGTGATTGTACCAAAAAGAATTCATCCATTTCAGGAGGTAGCTTATGACCAAGAACCAATAGTACTGAAGGAAGAGATCCAAGCTGCACTGAAAAAAAAAAAAAAAAAACCCACTGCTGTCAAGTCAATTCTGACTCATAGCGACCCTAAACTGAAGGCATTGGTGGTAAACAAGGCCCCAGGAATTGATGGAATACCAACCGATATGTTTCAACAAACTTAAGCAACACTAGAAATACTCACTCATCTATGCCAGGAAATTTAGAAGACAACTACCTGGACAACCAACTGGAAGAGATTCATATTTATGTCTATTTCAAAGAAAGCTGATCCAACCGAATGCAGAAATTATCAAACAATAACATTAATATCACATGCAAGTAAAATTTTTCTTAAGATCATTCAAAAGCAGTTGCAACAGTACATTAACAGGGAACTGCTAAAAATTCAAGCTGGATTCAGAAGAGGATATGGAATGAGGATATCATTGCTGTCAGAAGGATCCTGGCTGAAAGCAGATAATACCAGAAAGATGTTTACCTGTGTTTTATTGACTATGCAAAGGCATTCAACTGTGTGGATTGTAACAAATTATAGATAACATTGGGAAGAATGGGAATTCCAGAACACTTAATTGCGATCATGAGGAACCTGTACATAATACCAAGAGGCAGTCATCTGAACAGAACAAGGGGAGATACTGCATGGTTTAAAGTCAGGAGAGGTGTGCATCAGGGTTGTATCCTTTCACCATACTTATTCAATCTGTATGCTGAGCAAGTAATCCGAGAAGCTGGACTACATGAAGAAGAACGGTGCATCAGTATTGGAGGAAGACTCATTAACAACCTGCAATATGCAGATGACATAATATTGCTTACAGAAAGTGAAGAGGACTTGAAGCACTTGCTGATGAAGATCAATGGCCACAGCTTTCAGTATGGATTACATCTCAAAATAAAGAAAAAAATAATCTTCACAACTGTACCAATAGCAACATCATGGTAAACAGAGAAAAGATTGAAGTTGTCAAGAATTTCATTATACTTGCATCCACAATCAACGCTCATAGAAGCAGCAGTCAAGAAATCAAAAGATGTGCTGCACTGGGGAAATCTGCTGCAAAAGATCTCTTTAAAGTGTTAAAAAGCAAAGATGTCACTTTAAGAACTAAGGTGCACCTGATCCAAGCCATGGTGTTTTCAATAGCCTCATATGCTCGCTAAAGCTGAACAATGAATAAGGAAGATCAAAGAAGAAATTAATGCCTTTAAATTACAGCGCTGGCAAAGAATACTGAATATACCATGGACTGTCAGAAGAATGAACAAATCTGTCTTGGAAGAAGTACAGCCAGAATACTTCTTAAAGGCAAGGATGGTGAGACTATGTTTCACATACTTTGAATATATTATCAGAAGGGACAAGTCCCTGGAGGAGGACATCATGCTGGGTAAAGAGTGAGTGAAAAAGAGGAAGACCCTCAACAAGATGGACTGACACATTGGCTGCAACAATGGGCTCATGCATAACAATGATTGTGACAATGGCACAGGACTAGGCAATGTTTTGTTCTGTTACATGTGGGGTCACTATGAGCTGGAATTGACTCAAGGGCACCTAATAACAACAGCATATTTTGCTTATATGAGTTTGCATATGGGTTTCTTTTGGGAGGGTTTACAGAAGTTCTTAGGTATTTATAGAAGTTCTATTAATATTCTTGATAGTAATATTTTGTCATATGTACTCACTCATTCAATGAATATTTGTTGTTTGCTTTCTGTGTTCCGTACGTTGTTCTTGGTCTAGGAATATAGCTATGAACTGTACAGAAAAGAGTCTCTGCTAACAGGTAGCTTATTCTAGTGGAAGAAAAAGAAAAAGTAAAATATATAGTATGGCTTAACTAGAGCAAGAAGGGTACTTGGACATACTGGTTAGGAAGGAGTTGTAGCTTTAAATAAGCTGGTGAGGAAAGGCTACACTGAGACAATATTTGACTCAAAATGAGAAGAAACAGCTGCAAACATCCGTTAATAATCGGAACCAGGAATGTACGAAGTATGAATCTAGGAAAATTGGAAATCGTCAAAAATGGAATGGAACACATAAACATCAATATCCTAGGCATTAGTGAGCTGAAATGGACTGGTATTGGCTATTTTGAATCAGACAATCATATAGTCTACTATGCTGGGAATGACAACTCGAAGAGGAATGGTGTTGCATTCATCGTCAAAAAGAAAGTTTCAAGATCTATCCCGAAGTACAATATTGTCAGTGATAGGATAATATCCATACGCCTATAAGGAAGACCAGTTAATATGACTATTATTCAAATTTATGCACCAACCAGGAAGGTCAATGATGAAGAGAAGATTTTTATCAGCTGCTGCAGTCTGAAATTGATTGAACATGCAATCAAGATGCACTGATAATTACTGGCGATTGGAACGTGAAAGTTGGAAACAAAGAAGAAAGATCAGTAGTTACAAAATATGGCCTTGGTAATAGAAACAATGCTGGAGATCCAATGATAGAATTTTGCAAGACCAACGACTTCTTCATTGCAATACCTTCTTTCACCAACATAAACGGCAACTGTACACATGGACCTCGCCAGATGGAACACACAGAAATCAAATTGACTACATCTGTGGAAAGAGACGATGGAAAAGCTCAATATCATCGGTCAGAACAAGGCCAGGGGCAGACTGTGGAACAGACCATCCATTGCTCATATGCAAGTTCAAGCTGAAACTGAAGAAAATCAGAGCAAGTCCACGAGAGTCAAAATATGACCTTGAGTATATCCCACCTGAATTTAGAGACCATCTCAAGAACAGATTTGACGAATTGAACACTATTGACCAAAGACCAGACGAGTTGTGGACAACATACATGAAGAAAGCAAGAGGTCACTGAAAAGACAAGAAAGAAAGAAAAGACCAAGATGGATGTCAGAGGAAACTCTGAAACTTGCTCTTGAATGTCGAGCAGCTAAAGCAAAAGGAAGAACTAATGAAGTGAAAGAACTGAACAGAAGATTTCAAAGGGCCTCTCAAGAAGACAAACTAAAGTATTATAATGACATGTGCACAGAGCTGGAGATGGAAAACCAAAAGGGAAGAACACGCTCAGTGTTTCTCAAGCTGAAAGAACTGAAGAAAAAATTCAAGCCTCGAGTTGCAATAGTGAAGGATTCCATGGGGAAAATACTAAACAACGCAGGAAACACCAAAAGAAGATGGAAGGAATACACAGAGTCATTATAACAAAAAGAATTAGTCGATGTTCAACCATTTCAAGAGGTGGCATATGATCAGGAACCAATGGTACTGAAGGGTGAAGTCCAAGCTGCTCTGAAGGCATTGGTGAAAAACAAGGCTCCAGCAATTGATGGAATATCGATTGAGATGTTTCAACAAACAGATGCAGCGCTGGAGGTGCCCACTCATCATGCCAAGAAATACGGAAGACAGCTTCCTGGCCAACTGACTGGGAGAGATCCATATTTATGCCTATTCCCAAGAAAGGCAATCCAACCAAATGTGGAAATTATAGAACAATATCATTAATATCACAGGCAAGCAAAATTCTGCTGAAGATCATTCAAAAACGGCTGCAGCAGTATATCAACAGGGAACTGCCAGAAATTCAGGCCGGTTTCAGAAGAGGACGTGGAACCAGGGATACCATTGCTGATGTCAGATGGATCCTGGCTGAAAGCAGAGAATACCAGAAGGATGTTTACCTGTATTTTATTGACTATGCAAAGGCATTCGACTGTGTGGATCATAACAAATGACGGATAACATTGAGAAGAATGGGAATTCCAGAACACCTAATTGTGCTGAGGAGGAACCTTTACATAGTTCAAGAGGCAGTTGTTCGAACAGAACAAGGGGATACTGATTGGTTTAAAGTCAGGAACGGTGTGCGTCAGGGTTGTATTCTTTCACCATACCTATTCAATCTGTATGCTGAGCAAATTATACGAGAACCTGGACTATATAAAGAAGAACAGGGCATCAGGATTGGAGGAAGACCCATTAACAACCTGTGTTATGCAGATGACACAATCTTGCTTACCGAACGTGAAGAGGACTGGAAGCACTTACTAATGAAGATCAAAGGCCACAGCCTTCAGTATGAATTACACCTCAACAGAAAGAAAACAAAAATCTTCCTTCACAACTGGACCAACGAGCAACATCATGATAAATGGAGAAAAGATTGAAGTTGTCAAGGATTTCGTTTTACTTGGATCCGCAGTCAACAGCCATGGAAGCAGGAGTCAAGAAATCAAAATACACATTGCATTGGGTAAATCTGCTGCTAAGCACCTCTTTAAAGTGTTGATGAGCAAAGATATCACCTTGAAGACTAAGCTGCTCCTTATCCAAACCATGGTATTTTCAATAGCATCATATGCATGTGAAAGCTGGACGATGAATAAGGAAGACCGAAAAAGAATTGACACCTTTGAATTGTGGTCTTGGCAAAGAATATTGAATATACCATGGACTGCCAAAAGAATGAACAAATCTGTCTTAGAAGAAGTACAGCCAGAATTCTCCTTAGAGGCAAGGATGGCGAGGCTGAGTCTTACATACTTTGGACACGTTGTCAGTCCCTGGAGAAGGACATCATGCTTGGCAGAGTACAGGGTCAGCGGAAAAGAAGAAGACTCTCAAGGAGGTGGATTGACACAGTGGCTGCAACAATGAGCTCAAGCATAACAACGATTATAAGGATGACTCAGGACCAGGCAGTGTTTGGTTCTGTTGTGCATGGGGTTGCTATGAGTCAGAACCAATTCAACAGCACCTAACAACAACTTCTCACACAAGAGCAACTTCACAGAAACAAAAAACAGATATGGGGTGAATTCACTCCTTTTATTATGCTTTTGTGATTTCACGTATTTTGGACATGTTATCATTAGGGACCAGTCCCCAGAGAAGGTCATCATGCTTAGTAAAGTAGAGGGTAAGCAAAAAAAAGGAAGACCCTCAACGGATGGATTGACACAGTGGCTGCAACAGTGGGCTCAAACATAGTAACAATTGTGAGGATGGCGCAGGACTGGGCGGTGGTTCCCTGCGTTGTACATGGGGTCACTATGAGTCAGAACCAACTAGATGGGATCTAACAACAATTTTATAGATTATTTTTTATTAACTTCTATTTGCTAGTTTCTTGTGTTACATTTGTCAGATTTTCTTATGATTACTGAAGTCATTCCCGAGGTTCACCCTTCAGGCAAAGATTAGACAGGCCCATAAAACAAAACGAGACTAAACGGGCACACCAGCCCAGGGGCAAGGAGGAGAAGGAAGGATGGGACAGGAAAGCTGGTAATGGGGAGCCCAAGGCTGAGAAGGGGAGAGTGTTGACATGTCGTGGGGTTGGCAACCAGTGTCACAAAACAATATGTGTATTAAGAGTTCAGTGAGAAACTAATTTGCCCTGTAAACCTTCACCTAAAGCACAGTTAAATAAAAAAAATTCTTATGTTTAGTCCCAAAGGCCTTTATATATATATATATATATTTATGTAAACCCAACCCAGTGCCGTCGAGTCGAATCCGACACTCATAGCGACCCTGATATATATATATATGTATATTTTTTTTTTCTAAATATAGCTTTTATCCTGTCTTATAGTTATCATGGAAACTCTGGTGGCATAGCTGCTAACCAAAGGGTCGGCAGTTCAAATCCTCCAGGCACTCCTTGGAAACTCTATGGGGCAGTTCTACTCTCTCCTATAGGGTCACTATGAGTCGGAATCAACTTAATGGCACTTGGTCTGGTTTATAGTTATCATTGTATTCTCTTTACTTTCTACATGACTTTATTTCCCCTTTGATATTACTGTTAATAATTTAGAAGACTGTGTTAACATTTTATTATTTATAGTTTTGCAGAATATTTAAAATCTGTAGCCCCTAATTTTTTTAAGTTTGTTTTTCTTAGTGCCCAAATGCATGATCAATTTTTATAAATCTTCAAAGGAAATTCAAAACAAACATATTCTTTATTTAATGAATGCAAGGTTCTCTGTTTATATATGAATATAAAAATTTTGTAATAATGATAGGGTACACTAATCAAATTTCATGTTATGCTTCTACAAGTCTATTCACCCAAGTCATTCTTTTTTCCTATTGGAACAGTGTAGTTCTGACAGTAACATAAAATCTCATTTTAGTTGTTTTTTATTTTTTAATTACTTTTGCCTTGCTCTTCTTAGCACTATTTTTTGCATGCATTTAGTTACTGCTTTTTTATTTTATTTTATTTTTTGGTGCACACTGCTTTTTGTTACATCTTAATGGTAAATTCTGCATTTTTTCAATTATGTGTAGTTTTTAATTCCTCTTTAATGTAATATCACCATACATATTTTCCTGCTGTTTTTTCCCTTTTTTATGTATGCCTTGTTTTCAACGTTTTTTATCTGCTTTGATTAAAATGTGTTTCTTGCACAACTATAGCTATTTTTCAGTTATTAAATCTCAGTTCACTTGCATGAAACATAATACCTGATTTGATTTATGCCTCTTATTATATATTTTATATTGTTCTTGCTTCACTTTTCACTTTCACTTTCCAATTTTTTTTTTTTTTTTTTTTTGATTTGGTGGCGTTTCTATTCATTACTTATTATTTTGGACATTCTGCCCACTTTTGACTCCATGACCTTCCCTTTATTGCAATTAGAGTCAAATGATATTTCTCTCTAAGCATTTAAATATACCAAATAATTCACTTTCCAAGATTCACTGTTTTCTTCTAGACCCCCAAACCCCCATCTTAAACCCTTCACTTAGGTAAGATGCTATCTTTAAAATTTGGTATCTTTAAAATATTTTTACATTCTTTCTTCCTCCTCTCATTTCTTCTCTTTTTCCCTCACCAGTGAGACCCTTTGGATGCTTTTGCTTTCCCTGTTCCTCCACCGTGTCCTACTTCTGAGATTTTGCTGATACAGTTAAACTTCTCGTTGTAGACTGTGATATTTTCCTTACACTATGCCCCTTCTGCTCCAATAATCCTAATTAAGCGCTAATATTTACAATGCCAAATAATCTACTCTTATCCTTCCTTGCCTTTTTATCTTCCTTTCCTTATTTTATTATGTGTAGAACATTATGTGTGTGACATACCCGAATGTGTGTGTATGTGTGTATATATGTGCACGTATGTGAAGAAACCTGTTAGTATTTTATTTGTTACTTGATGTCTTTTCTTGAGCCTTTTCCTCAGAGGTGAACATGTGTTAAGTACTCTCTGAGTTCTTGCATCTCCCCTTATATCATTCACCCTGATGGCTGAATGATATCTAATTTGGATATTATTGTCCCAGGTTATATTTCTTTCTTCTCAGTAGTCTAGATAATTTTCCATTGTCTTCCAGCTTCCAATTTTTCAATAAGAAGTCCAATACCATTGTGATCTCTTTCTGAGCCCTCTGTAGGTTAACTTGTTCTTTCTCTCTGGAAGCATATGAGTCTACAAGGTTTTCTCATTATTCTTAGATCTCAGAAATTTAGGTTCTTTTTTGCTTACCAGACCATCCTAGAATTCAGGGCAGCAATTAATCTGTAGTCTTGCCCCATGTTTTAAGAAAAAACAAATTTTTTCCTATTGTTTGTTGATTTACTTCTTTTTCTCATCTAAAACTTTCTCTTTTTTGAAGGTCTATTTCTTTTTATTCTTTTGCGCCTACCACCTATCTGTCAGTTTGTTGTACTGTGGCAGCTTGCATGTTGCTATGATGCTTGAGGTTATGCCATTGGTATTTAACAACAAGCAAGGTCACCCGTAGTGGACAGGTTTCAGGGAAGTTTCCAGGCTAAGATATGCTAGGAAAAAAGGCCTGGCAATCTACTTCTGAAAATCATCCAGTGAAAATGAATATAATGCTGGAAGATGAGCCTCCTAGGTTGGAAGACACTCCAAACACACAGTGGCCACAAAAATGGACTTGAGCATACCAACAAACGTGAAGATAGCACAGAACTGGGTAATGTTTCATTCTGTTGTACATGGTGTTGTCTTGAGTTGGAGGAAACTTGATGGCAACTAACAATTCTTTTTTACATTAGTACTCCCAGAACAGTCTTTCCAGATTTTTATCTTTCCATCATCATTTCCATTTTCTTGTTTCTATGTTTTATGCTTGATATCCTAGTACAAAATAATTTAATCCCAATATCCTGCCCTTCATTTATCTAATGAATTGTTTAGTTGACTTATGGTCTTCTGTTGTTTTCTGTTTTTGTTTGTCAGTTTTGTAGGTGCCCTTGTATATCAGCAGAAACCCTGGTGGCATAATGGTTAAGAGCTATGGCTGCCAACCAAAAGGTTGCCAGTTCAAATCTACCAGCTGCTCCATGGAAACCATATGAGGCAGTTCCACTCTGTCCTGTAGGTCACTATGAGCTGGAATCCACTCAACAGCAATGGGTTTTTTGTGTGTGTGTGTGATGGAATTGATTAAAAGATAGGCAAACTATTGTTTAAAAAAATTCACAAATATACAAATACCATATTAAATTTTGAGGAGCTATACTTAAAGATTGTAAGGCTATTTTTCAGGTAGCTCCTAGAAATTATTTGGAATCCAGCTGATGGTAATGACCGTACATGGATCTTTTAACATGAATAATTTAATTCTCAAACATTGTTGC
Organism: Loxodonta africana; assembly: GCF_030014295.1. NCBI lineage: Eukaryota > Metazoa > Chordata > Mammalia > Proboscidea > Elephantidae > Loxodonta > Loxodonta africana. Next base: position 40,238,605 of record NC_087349.1, read on the forward strand.
TATAATGTTAGGTAAAGTACAATTAATGAACGAAGCAAGAACACTATGCATGTATTATGTCTGAGAGCTATTTACTCCTGAGTTGAATAAACAAATACAAGTTGGTAGGTCATCATTTCCCAAAATAAAAAAAAAAATCAGATTTTGCTAAAATTCATGCTTTATTCTTCTGGAAATTGGATTTTTATGGTATAAGTTGGTTTTTAAGTTATAATTAGGTCATTTTCTAGAATGGTCCAGAACAACAATACACAATAGAAAAGTCTTCATTTCAATGTAAAAATCTCACAGAAAAAATTTAAATGAATTTTTTATTTTCATCACGTATGTATTTAATATCATTTGAAGGTATTAGTTTTTCAATGCTGGGTCATCAAAACCAGATATTAAAAAGATAAAGAGACACATAATAGCCATATTTTTACTGAATGTAATGCTGCTTAATGGGAGATTCTTAATCCTGATAGATAGATCTAATATAAAATTCAAGTGCTAGCTGCCCTGGCACCACGATATCAAAATACAGATTTACATTTGGATTTGGAAACCTAAATGGTAACATGGAGAATTGCATTAGTTGATATGACAATGAATCCTCTAACAATTTATATTTTATTTTCTTTAATTTTTGTTTATCTAATAAAGCTGTCCCTCTTTCTATCTGCCTACTGCCAAGAATTATGCCAGAAAACAAGAGATTATGAAAAAACATAGGTAATAACTACAATAGACAAAATTATTTAGATTTACTGATGTAATCACACAAAGAAAACATAGTGTTTAGGAAAAAAAAATAGAAACTACAGATAAAATTTTTTTTTTATATATAAGAGCAACTTAAATTAACATTATACAAAAATTTCAGCATCCAGAAATAATTGTATTTAGTACATTTAATAGAACATTAACATTGTTCCAATTATCTGCCATTATAACACGGATACTTTAAGATCCTTATTGCTATATCTACTTGCAGGTCTAAATATATGTTATTTTAAAATATATATGTTAAATACATATATATATATTTTGTTTTTTTCTTACCTGTGTGTAGATGTATAAATAGAGAGATTATACTTACCTGTTGCTGTTGAGTTGGTTCTGACTCATGGCGGTCCTAGGGACAGAGAAGAAGTGCTCCACAGGGTTTCCAAGGCTATAAATCTTTACGTAAATCTTTGCAGAAACAGATTGCCACATCCTTTCCCCCGCAGAGTGGCTGGTAGATTCCAACTGCCAACCTTTCTTTTAGCAGCCATGTACTTTAACCACTGTGCCACCGGGGCTCCCCAAGATTATCCTTAAATGTAATAAAATATTAATGATGTGTTCTAAGTTATGTGATATGGTTCATATAAAAGTGGGCATACTTACTATAGAGCTAAGGCTAATCTCAAATGATAGACCTAGAGTTCCGCTAAATTTTGCTATATTTTTCTGAGGAAATGATCTTGTAGAAGGACTCATGAAGCCTTGCCAAATTCAGACTAGTAGCAGTGTAGAAGAGGTAAAATTAAGTGAAATGGATTAATATCATCATTTCTGATTTATAGAGCTCATACCTGTCATCCAAGCAGAAACTGTAAGTGCTCTATACGGGAAGAGGAAGTCTATTTAAATTCCCAGTTCCCTGCATTCATTCATTTTTCATTTTTACTACTCATAGATTAACATTTTGATTTGAGTTGCTCCACAGTTGCTTTGATATACTCAAAATATTGTCTAAATAAATAAACATTTTTTTATGTAGTGATATATTATTGGTAATATATTATATATGTATTATATTTGTTTTCTAATCATCTTTCACAAGCTTTAAATTTTATCATATTCTCTATGTAGCAATAAAGCCATTTCCATTGCAAACTTGTAACAATAATGGATAGCAACCTTCAGGGGGTACATTGTTGAAAAATTTATTTCTCTCATGTTGCTTAGCCACTCAAGGAATGAATTTGTTTCCATGACAGATAAGGACTACACTGATCATTTTTAAAATCATCTTGGGGCACCACAAATCAATAACAAAAAAGAAATTGCCAGATAATAATATTTCTTTTCATTAGTTTGATACATTGCATTACAGATGTAGGCGTCAAAATTGTCTCTTTAACAGTTATTAAATAACCTTGAGCATGTATCTTGGCTGGGAGGGCCCTGTTTTATATTGAATAATTAAGATAAAAATAAATTCTATTTGGTTGAAATATGGTTAATTTACAGAAATATAATTTAAAAAACCAAATGTAGGAGACAGAAGATCCTTGCCACCAAGTACAATATTCTAGACTGAAATCCAAAACAGTCACACAATACACCTTTAAATTAATTTAAATATGAGATAGTTCTACAAGAAGATATCCCATAGGAAAGTTTTTGTTGTTTGGTTTGGTTTTATAACTTCTCACTTGAGCAACATGTCCTAATAGTGGTGTTCTTCAATTCTTAGGGGAAAAGTTTACCCATTTCATACAATTTCTTTAAATTCAGTTATATGAAAATTTTTTTCTTTATAAAAATATTTCTTTAAAAGTAAGTTGAGGCAAACTGAAATTATAACATTTTTAAAGGGACTTTTTTCCTATGATTGCTTTAATTTTTTTTTCAGAAAGTGTTATATATGCCTGAATTGCATATACCAAGTGGAAAAGGTGTTTCTTTCAGAAAAATTTCTAAAACATTCCTTTAGAAAAATGATTTTGATATTTTTCTCATATGGGAGCTCTTTATCTTCTTTCCTATCACAAAAATATCAAACTGTAATATCTTTTGAAGTGTTACCTTTGCCAAAATTACAACTTTGTTAAAAATTATGAAAGGTAAGGAATTCAGTGAAGGAAAAAAAAAAGAAATATTTGAGGTAAAATTCAATTTGATTGCCCAAAGTCTTAACATTGGTTTTGACATAGATAAATGCAAACATGTTCACACCCTTTTGGATAATTTGACATTCTACTCTTGAAACATGTCAAATTAATATCTCTTGTATAATTTAGCGGCACAAGATGATTGAAAATGTAAAATAGATGTGTTTCCAAAAATAGGTGGCAAATATCCCAGTTAGGGTGGCATATTTCTAACAGTGTTTGATAGTATTCTTCCAAGATCCAGAAGATTTACGACCCATATAACATGATACTAGAAAATAACTATAAATTTAAGTTCTAATGATAATTAATGGATATAATCTAGGGACCGCAATTGCCCAACAGAAAAAAAAAAAATGACTAGGATAGGAAGAAGTAAATCTTTGCTGTTCTTTCACTAACTGCATTTATCTTGGAGTACAAAGAGTCAAACTCATGTGAAAATGGGACGCCCATTCCTTTTAGGAATTGGGGGCAGTCTTCTGAAGCCTTCTGGGAGAACCAATGTATCACTTTTGACAAATATCTGTGGTGTACAACAGATATAAGTGAATGACATCAAATTTTGGATACATTATATTCTACAAACTATCTTGTACTCAAAGACAAAGCATTCCATTTACTAAGTAGAATGACTGAAATTTAAAAAACTGAAAACACCAAATATTAATGTGGATATAGAATAACTGGAACTCCCAAACAATGCAGTCAGGAGTATACAATGATACAACAATTGACTTTCCTAAAATTTTAAGCATATATCTACAATAAAAAAAAAAAAAAAACCTGTTGCCTTCAAGTCAATTCTGACTCATAGTGACCCTACAGGACAGAGAGAACTTCCCCATAGGGTTTCCAAGGAGCACCTGGTGGATTTGAATTGCCGACCTTTTGGTTACCAGCCGAACTCTTAACAGCTTTGCTACCAGGGTTTCCTTTTAAGGTACTTATTCAAAATAAATGGAAATATAAGTTTTTTTTTTAATATTGTACATGAATGTTCATAGTGATTTTATTCATATAGCAAAAAACTTAAAACTGCCAAAAAGTCCATCAGCAGGCATATGAATAAGCAAACTATAGAACATTTATACAATGAAATAGTATTCTGCAGTGAAATGGATTAAAAGATGTCAGTGAAAATGGTAGGGAAAATTTGGAATAGGTAACTTCTAAAGTGTATCTAATCACAAAAGCATCAAATAAACTGCCAAAATCTGTCAAAATCAACTGTATCAGAACTCTGGAAAGTAATCAAAACCAATCAGGTGAACTTCTAATTTAAAAATAAAAATAAAAAAACACCTGAAGTCAGATCTTTGTGACATCTGAATTTTTTTAACCCTATCCCCCACTACCCAAATTGGTGGGAGTCAACATTATACTGGAAGTTCTGGCTAGAAAATTGGGCTAGAAAGAGACATAAAATCATCCAGTTCGAAAAGGAAGAAGTACATCTATCTCCATCTGCAGTTGTCATGAATTTATACATATAGAAAATGCTAAAGAATTCACAAAAATCTATAGAGGTAATAATAAATTCAGCAAACCTGTGGGATACAAGATTAATGGGCAAAAATCAGTTATATTTCTATACACTGGGAATTAACAATCCAAAAAGGAAATTAAGAAAGCAGTTCCATTTACAAAGGTAAAACACTTAAGAAAAAATTTAACCAATGAAGTGTAAGACTTGTACACCCGAAAACTATAAAACATTATTGAAAGAACTTAAAGAAGATGTAAGTAAATAGACATCTTATGCTCATGGATTGTAAGGCTTAAGATGGCAGTACTACCTAAAGATATCTACAGATTCAATGCATTCCCTGCCAAAATTTCAACTGTCTTTTTTTAAGAAATAGGCAAACTAATCTTAAAATTCACATGGAATTACAAGGACACCATGAATAGCCAAAACAATTATAAAAAAGAACATAGTTGGAGGACTTACACATCCTGATTTCAAAACCTACTGCAAAGCAATAGTAATCAACAGTAATCCAGAGTGTTATGGTGGCATAAGACAGACATATCTATTAACAGAACAGAATTGAGAGTCTAGAAATAAAGCCATAACATCTACATTCTACTGATTTTTGGCAAGGATTTCAAGACAATTTAATAGGGAAAAAATACTCTCTTCAACAAAAGGAGCTGGAACAACTGGGTATCCACATGCTAGAGTATGAAGTTCGACACTTACCTCATACCATAAACAAAAATTAACTCACATAGAAGAACACATTCTTTTGCGGTTACGAGAGGGGGGAGGGAGGGAGGGTGGGAGAGGGTTATTTACTGATTAGTTAGTAGATAAGAACTACTTTAGGTGAATGGAAGGATAATACTCAATACAGGGAAGGTCAGCTCAACTGGACTAGACAAAAAGCAAAGAAGTTTCTGGGATAAACTGAATGCTTCAAAGGTCAGCAGAGCAAGGGCGGGGGATTGGGGACCATGACTTAAGGGGACTTCTAAGTCAATTGGCATAATAAACTCTATTATGATAACATTCTGCATCCCACTTAGAAGTGTGGCATCTGGGGTCTTAAATGCTAACAAGCAGCCATCTAAGATGCATCAATTGGTCTCAACCCATCTGGATCAAAGGAGAATGAAGAACACCAAGGTCACACAATAACTATGAGCCCGAGACAGAAAGGGCCACATGAACTAGAGACTTACATCATCCTGAGACCAGAAGAACTAGATGGTGCCTGGCCACAACTGATGGCTGCCCTGACGGGGAACACAACAGAGAACTCCTGAGGGAGCAGAACAATGGGATGCAGACCCCAAATTCTCAAAAAAAGACCAGACTTCATGGTCTGACTGAGACTAGAAGAATCCCGGCAGTCATGGTCCCCAAACCTTCTGTCGGCCCAGGACAGGAACCATTTCCAAAGACTACTCATCAGACTTGGAAGGGACTGGACAATGGGTTGGAGAGAGATGCTGATGAAGAGTGAGCTACTTGTATCAGGTGGACACTTGAGACTGTATTGGCATCTCCTGTCTGGAGGGGAGATAGGAGGGTAGAGAGGGTTAGAAACTGGTAAAAGGGTCACGAAAGGAAAGACTGGAAGAAGGGAGTGGGCTGACTCATTAGGGGGAGAGTAAATGGGAGTATGTAGTAAGGTGTGTATAAGCTTACATGTGACAGACTGACTTGACTTGTAAACTTTCACTTAAAGCACGATAAAAATTATTTAAAAAAAAATTAACTCACATAGATTAAAGACCTAAATGTTGTTGTTGTTAGGTGCCATTGAGTTGATTTCAACTCATAGCGACTGTATGCACTCTCCAGTCCTGCACCATCCTCACAATTGTTGCTATGCACGTGCCCATTGTTGCAGCCACTGTGTTGCATTTTTAGCGTCTTCCAACACACTATTAGAAAATGTTCTGCTGTTATTCATAAGGTTTTCACTGGCTAATTCTTTTCAGAAGTAGACTGCTGGGGCTTTCTTCCTAGTGTATGTTAGTCTGAAAGCTCAGCTGAAACCTGTCCACCATGGGCGACCCTGCTGATACTTGAATACCGGTAGCATATCTTCCAGCATCACAGCAACACACAAGCCCCCACAGTATGACAAAGTGACAGACACATGGGGGGAGGACCTAAATATAAGAACTAAAACCATAAAACTTTTAGAAGAAGGCATAAGGGTAAGTCTTCATGACCTTGGACTTTGCAACGAATTCTTAGATATGACACCAAAAGCACAAGCAATAAAAGAAAAATAAATAAATTGGATTTCATCAAAATTAAAAACTTTTGTGCATCAAAGGACAATTTCAAGAGAGTAAAAAACCTACGGAACGGGAGAAATTATTTACAAATCATATATCTGATAAAGGTCTAGTATCCAGAATATAAAAAGAACCCTTACAACACAACAACATTAAAAACTGTGTTAAGGACTTGAATATACTTATCTCCAAAAATATACAAATTGCCAATGTGTACGCAAAAAAGATGCTCAACACCATTAGCCAGTGGGGAAATGCCAATCAACACCACAATGAGATACCACTTCACACCCACTGGGATGGTTTAATTAAATTAATTAATTAATTAATTAATTTTTAAAAAATTTTATTGTGTTTTAAGTAAAAGTTTACAGTGCAAATCAGTTTCTCATTCCAAAATTATATACAAATTATTTTGTGACATTGGTTTCAATCTCTGCAAAGTGTCATCACTCTCTCTCTTTCTCTTTCCATCCCCAGGTTCTCCGTGTCCATTTCTCTAGTTTTCCTATCCCTTTCTGCCTTCTCTTCTTTGTTTTTGGGCAGGTGTTACCCATTTGGTCTCGTATACTTAATTGCAATAAGAAGCACATTCCTCAACATGTGTTAATGTTTGTTTATGTTGTTGTTATTGTTAGGTGCCAAAGAGTTCCCACTCATAGCAATCCTATGTACAACAGAACAAAGCACTGCCAGTCCTTAGCCATCTTCACAACTGTTGTTTTGCTTAAGCCCATTGTTGCAGCCACTGTGTCAGTCTATCTCACTGAGGGTCTTCGTCTTTTTTGCTGACCCTCTACTTTATCAAGCATGATGTCCTTCTCCAGGGACTGATTCCTCCTAACAACATGTCCAAAGTATGTGAGACGTAGTCTCATCACCCTTCCTTCTAAGGAGCATTCTGGTTGTACTTCTACCAAGACAGATGTTTTCATTCTTCTGGCAGTCCATGGTATATTCAATATTCTTCAACACCACAATTCAAAGGTGTCAATTCTTCTTCTGTCTTCTTTATTCATAGTCCAGCTTTCACATGCATATGAGGCTATTGAAAACACCATGACTTGGGTCAGGTGCACCATAATCTCTAAGATGACGTCTTGGATTTTTAACACTTTAAGGAGGTCTTCTGCAGCAAATTTGCCCAGTGCAATGCGTCTTTTAATTTCTTGGCTACTGCTTCCGTGGATGTTGATTGTGGATTCAAGTAAAATGAAACCCTTGACAACTTCAATCTTTTCTCCAGGAATTGATGGAATACCAATTGAGAAGATTCAACAAATGGATGCAGCACTGGAAACACTCATCTGTACCAAGAAATTTGGAAGACAGCTACCTGGCCAACTGACTGGAAGAGAGCCATATTTATGCCTATTCCTGAGAAATGTGATCCCAATAAATACGGAAATTATCAAACAATATCATTAATATCACACACAAGTAAAATTTTGCTGAAGATCATTCAAAAGTGGCTGCAGCAGTATATCAACAGAGAACTCTCAGAAATTCAAGCCAGATTCAGAAGAGGATGTGGAACCAGGGATATCATTGCTAATGTCAGATGGATCCTGGCTGAATACAGAGAATACCAGAAGGATGTTTACCTGTGTTTTATTGACTATGCAAAGGCATTCAATTGTGTGGATCATAACAAATTATGGATAATATTGCAAAGAATGAGAATTTCAGAATGTTTAATTGTGCTCATGAGGAACCTGTACATAGACCAACAGGCAGTCATTCAAACAAAACAAGGGGATACTGGGTGGTTTAAAGTCAAGAAAGATGTGTGTCAGGGTTGTATCGTTTTGCCATACCTACTCAATCTCTATGCTGAGCAAATAATCCAAGAAGCTGGACTATATGAAGAAGAATGGGGCATCAGGATTGGAGGAAGATTCCAATGCAAAAGACACAACCTTGCTTGCTAAAGGTGAAGAGAACTTGAAACACTTACTGAGGAAGATCAAAGACCACAGCCTTCAGCATGGATCACACCTCGACATACAGAAAACAAAAATCCTCACAACTGGACCAGTAAGCAACATCATGATAAATGGAGAAAAGATTGAAGCTTGTTTTATAGGCCTGTCTAATCTTTGGCTGAAAGGTGGACTTTGGGAATGGCTTCACTTCTGAGTTAGCAGGGTGTTTGGAGGCCATAATCTCAGGGATTCCTCCAGAAAAATAACAAGTTGTGGTGAGGATATGGAGAGATTAGAACCCTCAGATATTTCTGGTGGGAAGTAAAATGCTGCAGTCACTGTGGAAAATAGTTGGTGCTTCTTCAAAAAGTTAAAAGTAAAATTACCATATAATCCAGCAATTCCGCTCCTAGGTATATACCCAAGTGAACTGAAAATATGCATTCAGACAAAAACGTGAATACAAATGTTCACTGCATTATTCATAATAGCCAAAAGGTGGCAACAACTCAAATTTTCCTCAACAGATGGCTGGATAAACAAAATGTGGTATAAAAAAAAAAAAAATACCCGTACTTTATTCATCCATAAAAAGGAACATGAAGTACTGATAAGTGATACAATGTGGATAAACTTTGAAAACAGTAAAGTAAAAGAAGTCAGACTCAAAGGTCACACATCGTATGATTCCATTTATATGAAATATCTAGAATATGTATAGACATAGAAAGCAGAATAGTAGTTTCCAGGGCCTGGGAGTAGAGAGGAAATAGGGACTGACTGCTTAATGAGAATGGGATTTCTTTTGGGAATGATGAAATGTTCTGGAACTTGAGAGGGGTGATGGCTGCACAACACTGTGAATATAAATCAGCCACTGAATTGTATACTTTAAAATGGAAATGGGTAAAATGGAGAATTTTATGTTATGTGAATTTTATCTCAATTAAAAATAAAAGTGAACAGATGATGCATACAGCAACATGGATAAATTTGTAAAACATGCTACTGTATAAAGAAAGCTTGACACAAAAAAGTACATATTCTATGATCCCATTTATACGAAGTTATAGAATAGGTGAAACAAATCTACAGTGGTAGAAATCAGAGGAATGGTTGGTTGGGGTGAATAACTTGCGCGAATCAAAAGGAAACTTTTTGGAGCGATAAAAATGTTCTGTATCTTGAGAGAGGTATGGATTACATGGATTTATGCATTTGTCAAAGCTGAACAAAAATTCATTTAAGTATGATGCAATTCATTGTACAATCAGTTCTGCTATAACACTTGTTTGGAAAACGTGAATTTGTTCCAACATGACTGATAAACGTTAGGAAACAATATGAAAGGAAATTTGTGTTTGTTTATGCATGATTTTGTCCAGAAGAAACACTAGCTAAATGCCAGAGACTGCACCCAGTTTAACCCAGCCAAATAATGCACAAAATACCCATAGACACACCCAAACATCTACCAGCTACCTCAGTTACAAGTCACATATATCCACATCTAGTGTTGTAACTTTGTCAGGTAACCCACCTTTCATCACTTCACTAGAGTCTATCTCTTCTACGCAACTACGAGCGTGACAAGGATACCCTGTTCTCTAAATCCACTGGACACTCGCCAGTCCTCAATTTGCTTGATGATTTGGAATATTTTTATACCATGGGCCTCTTCTTTTCATGACTGTTTTGGTATTAAGAAAGCCAATTTCATGCCATGACCCTCTCTTATTTTTCTCCTCTCCCTTAAATTGCTTCTCACCATTATCAGTTGTGGCATATCTTTCTTTGCCAGTCATTTAAATGAGAATGTTCTTCAAGTACTGATATTTAATGCAAATCAGTGCCTTTCTGGCTAAGAAGGTAAATAAAGAAGCTAATCTGAGGGTAATTTACTTATATATATATATTTGCTTTTTACCTTCCCGAAATGCTAGAACATTTCCAAACTGTTTGCAAATTGTTTTCTAAGGCCTCTGAGGATGTTATTTAAGTTCCAATAAATGAAAATGCTATAGTAGCCATAGCTTGCAAATATTTTTTTAAGTCTATAATGTCGCAGTATGACTGGTAATTTGGTAATGCTCACTGTTGTAAACGTCTAGTTTTAAATTTAGAGATATTTACCCTAAAGTATTTCTTTCATTCTGTAAACATTTGGATTAATATCAGTACCAACAAACATACACATGCTCTCAGCAAGGTTGCCCTGGCTTGTGATAATGAATCAATTTTATCTTGGGTCGTAAAAAACCACCACCTCCTAACCAAAATAATTCACTAAAATAAGTTGTAATGCCTTCTCATTCCCACTTCTCAAATCCATTTTATTAGCTAGCTGTGTTTCCAGGCCTGCATACATAAAAGCATATTCTTAAAAAAAAAGACATAGCTTATTATTGTTGAGAGACACTTTTTACTGAGTTCTTGAAGAAGATGTGTATCACTGCTTTATAACCTCAGAGACAGGAAGAACCTCAAAGCTCAGCTGCCATGACAGGGTAGTACTGTGGTTAGCAACTGGCTCTGCAGCTAAATGGGTTTGGACATAGTATCTGCTACTTAGTAGTTATGTGAGCTTGGGCAAATTACTTAATTTAGCTGTGCTTAATTTTATCCGGAGTCCCTGGGTGGTGCAAACGATTAACATACTCAGTTGCTAATGGAAAGGCTGGAGGTTCAAGTCCATCCAGAGGTGCCTTGGAAGAAAGGCCTAGTGATCTACTTCCAAAAGTCTAGCCACTGACAGCCCTAGGAAGCCCAGTTCTACTCTGACACACATGAGTGCAATCAGTAGGAATCAACTTGACAATTGGTTTTTTATATTTTAGTTTTCTCATCTGTAAAGTGAGGTTACTAATAGTACTTCTGTCCTAAGTTGTGATTTAATTAGATATATATATATACATATAAACCAACCAAACCAAACCCAGTGCCGTCGAGTCGATTACAACTCATAGTGACCCTATAGGACAGAGTAGAACTGCCCCACAGAGTTTCCAAGGAGCACCTGGCGGATTCGAACTGCCAACCCTTTGGTTAGCAGCCATAGCACTTAACCACTACGCCATAATTTTTCCCTATAAATATATATGTAATAATATATAAACATAATATCTATATTATATATAATACAGAACTTATAACAATACTCGTCACATATTAAACACTTACTAAATGTTAGTTGCTACTATTATCTACTCTAGCTCCTAGCTTATACATTAGCCCCTATCACTCAGCTCATATATAGCTGTATCGTTAGGGTGATCACTGCAGACCACGCGGAACTGTGAATGGTCAGTTACGTTTAGGAGACCCAATCCTCTTTAGAGGACCCCTTTGGTACAGTTGTCATCACTACACTGAGGATTAGAATGCAGTGATTCCATATTTGTTTCAGTAGTATCGGTTTTTTAATAGCAGGTGCTTGAGCAGAAAAAGGGATGGAGTTAGAGAAGAGAGCTGGTGGTAAGAAGAGAGGAAATTATTTTATTCCTCTATATTTCTCCAGGAAGGGTATTATAGCTCCCAAAAGAACAAAGAGGGAAAGATTACATTGAGTGACTTCAGGCAAATTTTGGTTCTTACTGGGATTTGTATTTTCTTTGTTGAAATAATAGAAGCCATGAATATATATTAAACGACAAACATTGTTTAAACTAAAGTGGTTTTCCTTTTCTTCATGATTCATTCCACTTAGCAATTATTCAAGACTCATTCAGTAGGGACCACAGTCAATTAAATGTTCAAGGCAGCACATTCTTGATATTCAAGAAAGGTTAAATTATTGCCTGTCATTAAAAAAAGTAAAGTCTACTGGATTCCATGAATCTCACTATTAAAATATGAATTTGAATCAATAGCACAATATGTATATATTTTATATTCCTTAGAGTTACACAATATCTCTAGCCTATTTCTTTTTTTATGTTTCCTTTAATAAGTAGGCTGCTACTTCTAAAAGTGGAGTTTTGCTTCATTTTGATTTGGGACAAAACAGAAATTTTAATATAAAAATGAAGAGGAACTACCTTTATTCCATCTATCTGCTCTTGCTTTTCAGTATTGCTCTATGCATTCACCTTTCTCCTACAGCAATGTTTGCATTTATAAAGTCATAAATCAGAATGTTCTGTTTTTTTAAATCAGTACAATAAAACCAATAAGCATTTTCCACACAGCAAAGCCAATAAGCATTCTCTCTGTGGCTCAGAATACAGGACATTTTCAGAGTGTTTTCTAGAATGGAAATCAATACTTCACTTCCAGAACATTAACCTAACACTATTATGTGTATTCTTTTCATCAGAGTATAATTCTTTCATTTAAATTGCCCCGATAGCCAGTTTTTACATTGTTTGTTTTTTAAAGAATAGAATAGATATCTGATTATAAGTGTCCCTTTGAATGAAATAATAAAACAATCTATCAAAATCTTTCAAAATGAAAGGTATTCATACAGGTGTGGAATAAGCTGACCTACTCTTCATCCCATTCATTCCCTATTACAGACTACAATAATAAGCCACGCTGAAAAAATATGTGTCATTTATATAAAGCAGAAGTAAGTGTTCTACTGAATATGCTCATCAGAACACAGACAATTAGAAACATGTACTCTTTTTTTGCATTTTGCACCTGTGATTGAATAAATATGCCACTAGCTAAAATCCCTTTTAAATTTTCTGTAATTGCATTACTACATAGATTATTTCTTTTAAGAGAATTTATAATCCAAATAAGTAATAAGAGAAGGAAAACAAAGATAAGCCATTACTATCAGTATCTAAGGAAGCCCTGGTGGTATAGTGGTTAAAAGCTACTGCTGCTAACCAAAAGGTTAGCAGTTTGAATCCACCAGGTACTCCTTGGAAACTCTATGGGACAGTTCTACTCTGTTCTATACTGTAGTTATGAATCGACTCAATGGCAATGGGTTTGGTTTATCAGTACCTATAACCTTTTGACATAGAAAATGCAATGTTCAATCTCTCTCTCTCTTTCTGTCTGCTTTGTCTTAACTTTATTTCAGCTTGCAGCAAACTGCTGATGGCATGTTGATGTTTTACGTACTTACATTATCACTAACCAAGGAAGAGATGGTGGGACGGATGCTTCTATCATTCTCAGTCTAGAAGTCCCAACATAGCCTTAGTGCCTTTTTTAGCTCCGAAGAACTTCCCACATGTACTTGGGGCTCAAACTTTCACTCCAAGAGTATCTTCAGCATTCTCCAATTTACTTTCCCTAAAATTTAAGCTGTAAGATACATCAACTTTAGTGATTCTGTTGGCCTGTTGGTCATGCATTTTTGTCATCCTTCCCTAGGAAAGAATAAAAGAAAAACAGGGGTTGTTCTCTATCACTCATTTTACAAAATCATATGTTACGTTATTTTTTAGTAATTGTATATGTATAGTCACCCCAAGGTCTTATATTCTCTGGGGCACCTAGTGTGCTTGCCCATATTAGTTGTTTAAAAATACTAGTTGATGCATTGATAGAATGTCTGCCTCTGCCTGGTGCTTAGGTCAAATGATAGCTGAATGTGTCAGTCTCTCAAGCTGTGCCTCATAAAACATATGACAGCTTGCTCAAGACACGCAAGGAAGGCCAAGTATTAAATGCTGAGACTCAGTGGAGTTCACGTAAGCCAATCTCTCAAAAAATATCATTGTCTTTGATTACCCTTCAGGAAACAGAATCCAGCGCCTCATCATGGGTGAAGCTAGACATCCAAAAATGAGCTTCTTGTAAAAGCCACATGTGTTTATCACATGGAAGAACTGGGCTGGTAAACTAAGACAAGAGTTCCAGAGAGTACAGCATTATTTGTCAACAAACTGTAGTTAAGAAGCAGTGCTGGAATAGAGAGGACACAGAAAAATCCAATGCAGTGGTCTTTACAAATTGATGGATCAAGAACATGCGATATTACAAATTTATGTTTTCCTTGGTGTTTGTCTTGCCCTTTCCACCAAACTGCATTTTCCTGGTGAAGGGAGTCTTCCATGATATGCAAGAAATGTTATGATTATTAAATTTACTTCAATGTCATACTATAGCATCTCTCAAAAACTGCTTGCATTTTGAAAGGTAGAATTTAGTCCAAGCAATAAATGACCAATGGTAGACTCTATTATTTGCAATCTAGAAGAGAGAGAATATATTCATTGAGCATAACCGTGAGCACTGAAATCAAACTCTGTCGGTGTCTCAAGCACATTTCACCTGGTTCAATTTTTCTCTCTGCATATGCAAGTCTCCATCAACCTGCCCTTGAATCACTCAGTTACCTCCAAATTATCTCTCTGCTTCTATTCTTTCCCCACCCCAATCCAACTTTTTAAAAACAGAAATTAGAATACGTCACTACCTTGGAGACCCTGAATAGCACAAATGGTTAAGCGCTCGACTACTAACTGAAAGGTTGGCAGTTCAAACCCACCAGAGGCACCTCGGATGAAAGGCCTGGTGATCTGCTTCTGAAAGGCCATAGCGTTGATAATCCTATGGAGCGTAGTTCTACTCTGCCACACACGGGGTTGTCATGAGCTGGAATTGACTCAGTAGCAACTGGTTTGGTTTGGGTTTTTGATTAAGCTAAGCATCACCACAAAACCCATCAGCTCTATGACAAAGTATGGCTTCCCACTGCACCTAAAATAAAATCCATATTCCATATGGCCAATGAGAAGTTCCATGGCCTGGCCCCTGCCTACCTTTCTGACTTTTTTTCTGAGATTTATTAACCCTTTTTTTCAATCCCATTGATCCCCCTTTTGTCCTTGATCATACCCAGTTCCTTGTTCCTTCTACCTTCAGGCCTTTACAATTTACAATTTAGAAATGATATGATATGATGCTATTTAGGGTACCTGGAAAACTGAGCTCAAATGGCGCTTCCTCTGAAAAGTCTTTGTCTCTTAATCTAAAAGAATCTAATTAAGAATTCTCTTAATCTAAAGAATTTAAATGTTTTCTGAATAACCATGTACATATTATTTTAATTAAACTCATACTAGCTATAATTTGCATTAATGTATCATAAAATTTCACCTCCATCTAGGAGTAACAGAGCTTCAAATATACACACTTATTGGAGACTTAACAAGTGTGTCAGTAACCTTTGGTATTAAATTGTCATTTACCCTGTATTTCCCTGCCTTGAATGAATTTATTGCTCTTGTTCCCGCAATAAGACAGTTGAGTCTTGTGCTATGCTTTCTCCCCTCTGTCCTAGACAAGCCCTTACTGCTAAGCTCTCATAGCCAGGGTCGGCCCCCATCTATTTCCCTGTGACTTAACCATATTGCCTTGCTGAACTGTTAAACCCTCTCATCTGACCTAGTCGTTGAGACTCTTCCCCTTTAAATGAACCCCATCAGACTAGCTGAATAATCAACCTGTTACCTTTTCTTCTTGATCCTACCTATGAGGATTTTTCAGGTTCTTAATTCAAGGTGGCAAAGAAGTACTTCTATTGTGATGCCATATTTTCTTTAGTTTGGAAATAATTTCACTCCTGCAAACAAATTGTGCATATTCATGAACACGAGCATGTTGAACAGTCACCTTTTGTCTCTCTATGCTTCTGTAATGAAATCAATTGTATTTTCAAGAAAACAGAATTCTTCCATAGAACATATTTATGAAACTTTAAACATCCTGAAAAACCTATAGTGTAAGCTCTTTCTGTTGAATACATTATCCTTGCAGCAAACACAGTTTATGTTTTCAGTAGTTGGGGGATAGTCTATGCTTAATTGATGCAAGACCATCATTCCAGTTTACCATAAAGGTGACAACTCCAATGACCTTTTCATGTTCTGTCACAGTGGGAGTGATGGACTGACAGGTGGTCCTGCACTGAATACTGCAAAACACAGTACCAGGTCCTTTTGTGAGTCTTTACAATATAGGGAATTGAGTTGTTTGTGAAGCGTTCAAACAGTTCTGGAAAATAAAGGCTTTTGAGCTTTTCATCTGAAACCGATTATTTTTTAACAGTGAAAAACTGAGTCCTTGATATGATTTTACACAGTAATATTCTAGAATCAATGCACATGGTTTATGTTTCAATACCAACAAATGTAAACAGTCACACATCACTGATTGTTCCAAAACACTGTTTTACCCTAATGCTAATCAAATGTTAGGGACAATTTCTGTGCTTTTACATAGCGCTTTCCCTCAAAGGAGCACTTTATAAAGGAATGGACTATAATATTCACACTATTTCAAGAAGCAAATAATGCTAACATTTATTATTGTTATTGTTAACAATCATTACCAGTGTTATTATTCTTAACAACCATAATAATGGTTGCTAAATTTTACCCTTCAGAAAACACTATTACACAGGGAGCCAGGAACATGAAGTGGTGTACGTTACAAAATCTTTAATTAATAAGATGTTACTGTGGGAGAGGATGAGGAAATGGAATATGAAAGAAAGGGGCAAAAACAGGGACGTGTCAAAGGACTAGAAAAGAAAATAGGGGCTAAAGGAAAATGTGGACATTGGTAGAGAAACAAATCACATGAATGCCATGGAAAAGGAAGGGCCATATTTAGCTGCTGGGTAAAAGGACAAGAAAGATACAATCCTAGTACCTTTATCTCTACAACCGTTGTCTCTTCTAGGATAAGGCCTAGAAGATTGACTGACTTGTGCTCAGCAACAAAAAAGACCTTGACTAGCCCAAAGGTGTATAAAAAAAAAAAAAGGTGTATATGCTACTACAATTCTGTGCAGCTCCTAGGTTCCTAAAGCTGATGCTGCCAATATGTTCCAAAATACTTCAATTATTAGCCTAATGAAGCACCATTCTTTCTGTGTATCAGCCCTGAAGTTCTACCATTTGTTTTTATTAAGCAACCTTGATAAAAAGAGCAGGAGGTTTCAAACAGGAATGGAACTGGGCTGTGCATAATTTTATAGGCCAGAAACAGGAGAAATAAGAGTAATGACTGGGGAGGGCCGACTCAGGAGGCCAGCCACATTTCACCATGATGAAAAGGTACCCTGAACAGCTGGAGGCCACTAGAGAGGGAGCATTTGCTGTGAGAAAGGACAGTACCTCTAAGAAGTGACCACGGTCAAGTTTTATTTATTTTATGTTCTTACCAAGAGCAGAATAGTTCTGTAATACAAGAACACAGTGCATAGGAGAATGAGATGGAGTTCATAACCTCCCTACTTACTCTAATATTCACACATGAGACTCCCTCTGCAATAATTTCTTATACTGTCCTATTTCCTTGAACTTGTAAATAATAACAATGTACATGTCAAAACCTTTCATCTCTACATTTATTACTTTATTTAGTAAATGTTTATTAAACACCTGAACATCTAATCTATGCCAGGTGCTGGAGATAGAAAGATGACTATAATGTGGTCTCTGTCTTCACAGAACTTAAAATCTGTGGGGGAGACTGACAAGCAAGGCAACAGTAACAACATGGTGTGTTACAAGAGACAGAAGTGCCAGGTGCCACAGGAGCCCATGTCAGTCATTCAACTCACACTAGGGAACCAGTGAAGATTACCTGGAGAAGAAAATGCATGAGCTGATTTGTAAAGAATGAGTAAAAGTTACCTGTGTTAGACAAAGAGGGATAGGAGCTCAGACAACAGAAACAGTACATACAAGGGCATAGAGCTTATACTCGAAACAGCCTGATGGACTCAGAAAATTAAGTAATTGTGTGTGGTTTATATGGAGTGTCAGAAATTGAGGCAAGAGCAATGAGCTGTGGGGCTAAATTAAATAAATTTTTTGGCTAACTGATAAGTTTAGCCTTTATTCTAAAGATATTGGAGATCACTATGTGTTTTTAATATAAATTCTGATGTATAATTTATGTGCAATAAATTAGTATGTAATTAATCTAATTTAGCATATAATTTAATCAATTTTCACAAATGTATAAAAATAGTGTGTGTATATATATAAACCCAGTGCCCTCTCTCTCTCTATATATATATATATACATACACATATATGACCTTTGTTAGTGGCTCACCTATTTTTGCCCCTAAAAAAAATAGGGATGCTATATTCTATTAATCATTTCCACAATTCTCTGTGGTCAGTTTTCACCAATGCAACCTTGTTAGTAATCGCAGTTAGTGAGAAGCTCTGGATTCTGGCAGAGAAATACTGCCACCTGTCCTGTTGCTTTGACCTCCCCTTTGCTATTAACAAGCCAAGATCTGAAACAGCATCTCCTACAGTCAGCCCTGGCCTGATGAACAGGGTCACCACTAATTTCCTTGGTCATGCTAGTCACCCTCTCACCAGCACATTCCTGACTGCCTTGGCAAACAGTATATCCTCAGGACATTCTGGAGGACATCATCCTCTGGTGGATGTAGTCCTCCAGTGGGTCTTCTGGTTTTTCATAATATATCTACTGTAGCATGCCCACCGCATGAGCCTTTAAACCCTTCCAGCCACAGCAATTCACACATTACCTCTCTGCTCAGTACAGGCTTTCACTATCTTCAGGCTTCTAGAAGCCACCATCAGAAAGTTTGCATCATCGCCCAGAGTCTTTGCCACGGTATTAAAACCCTACATTCCAAGAGAGTGCTCCCAGTCAATAATCTCTCTCTTATCCATTCTTATGTCTGGCTCTCCTGATGAAGCCCCTCAAAATCCAGTCACATGGTTTCCCCTAGCTCCTATTGGTGCATGCTGGTTAATTCTTACAGGTTCTTGTGATGTGTGCATGGGGAGGGGAGAATATTCCTTGCCTCTATTATCAGTTCCAACACATTCCTGGATTACTTATCCTGTGATTTAACCCTAGATCCTGGTGGCACAGTGGTTGAGTGCTCAGCCACTAACCAAAAGGTCAGTGGTTCAAAGCCACCAGCCTCTGTAGAAGAAAGATGTGGCAGTCTACTTCTGTGGACTTACAGCCTTAGAAACACTATGGGACAGTTCTACTCTGTCCTATAGGGTCGCTATGAGTCAGAATTTTGACTTGATGGTAGTGGAGTTTTTTTTTGTTTAATCAAGAGAGAAGAGGATACTGAGGGGAGTCCAAGTAGCAGTGCAGAGAAGAGGCCTCTGCAATGTCTTCCTGAATGGGGTAGTACCATCTCTTAATAGGGAGACATGGCCTACTTAGCAGCTTCAGGTTTCAGGGGAGACCAAAAAGTCAATGTCTTCACAGGCATTCACCCAGATGGCTCCATCTACTCTGGATCAAAGATTTTCCCATCCAGGGCTCTGACTTAGGCATAATAAACCTGCCTCAGTTAAGCACTCAATGACCTTTGAAGCTTGGCAGCTCTAATTATTATCTCCTGAATTGGTTTTCAGCTGTTTCTACTTTCCCCTCCAGGAGATAAGGGCCTCTGTGTAAGTTTACAAACTTTTTTTCAATTATTTGTTAATTTCCCTCAGCTTTTCATTATTCCTCTATAGGGCATCAATCCACTACCCACCCATGTGTCAGTTTGTCATACAATGGCGGCTAGGGTTTTGCAGTGATGCTGGAAGCCATGCCACCAGTATTTCAAATACCAGCTGTGTCACCCATGGTGGACAGGTTTCAGTGGAGCTTCCAGATGTAGGCAGACTAGCAAGAAAGGCCTGATGATCTACTTCTGAAAATTTGCCAGTGAAAATCTTGTGGATCACAACAGAACATCATTTGACTTGCTTGCTTTGGACATTTGTCCGTTTGTAGTACTAGGGTTGTTTGCATGTTGCTGCTTCTATAAAGATTATAACCTAGAAAAACATGAGGGGCAGTTCTACTCTGTCACACAGGGTTACTATGAGTCAAAATAGACTTGATGGCACCTAACAACAAAAACATGATACTAGAAGCTATGCCATTGGTATTTCAAATACCAGCAGGGTCACTCATGGTGGACAATTTTCAGTGAAGCTTCCAGATTAAGACAGACTAGAAAAAAAGACTTGGCGATCTACTTCCAAAAAATAGTCAATGAAAACTCTATGGATCACAACAGAATATTGTCTTAAATAGCGCTGGAAGATGCTAGGTTGGAAGGCACTCAAAATACACAGTGGCCACAAGAATAGACTTGAGCATATGAACAATCATGAAGATGGTACAGGACCAGGCAACGTTTCATTCTGTAGTACATGGGGTTTCCATGAGTCAGAGTGGACTCAGTGGCAACTAACAACAACAACAACAGGGCATCAATGCAATTTACTTACAACCAGTGAATTCCAACATCATTGTATGATTGGGAAGCAACACGCATTAGGACAAAAGCCAATATGCTAACAATGCAGCCACAGAAAAAAAGACGAAGCTTGGAATATGATTAACTTTATGACCTCCGATAAAAGCCATAGACTATCTCTGGATTTATTTTTCCATGTGAGAGAAAAATTACACCCTATTTTTTCAGTTGCTGATTGTCAGATTATCTGATAGTTACACCTGGCACTTTTCTAATTGAAACAGTGTATGTATATATATAGATACATGTTCACAGCATATAACATGGAAAATAACTCAAGAAAGAGATCTAGGTCTGGGCTGGAGACAAGCCAGCTGAGTAGGTACAGTAGTTGAAGCCCTGGGTTTAAATGAGATCACTAAGGGAGAGTATTATAAAGTAAAAGATGACTGACAAGCCTTGGAGCATATCGACACTAAGAAACACTGGTAGAAGAAAAGGAGCCCTGGTGGCACAGTGGTTGAAAGTTCAGCTGCTAACCAAAAGCTCAGCAGTTCGAATCCACCAGCCACTCCTCGGAGACCCTATGGGGCAGTTCTACTCTGTCCTACAGGGCCACTGTGAGTTGAAATCAACTTGATGGCAACAGGGTCGGGTAAAAAATAAAAAGTAGCTGAAAAAAGCATACAGCCACAGAGAGAGAGAAGGGAAAAGAGGAGAAAATAACATCCTAGAAACTAAAAGAACAAAAAACTTTAAGAAATCAGAAAGTGGGAATCAGTGTTCAAACACCACAAAGAAGCAGAGCTAATCAGGCCCAGGTAAGTGTCCCTTAGGTCTGGTGACTCGAGGTCACTGGCTAGGATATTTTAGTGGGACAGGTCCCTGGTTCCAATTAACCTGACTTATGGATGATCTGCTTCACAGCCATAGACCGAACTGTACCTGTAGCCCTGGTAGGTGCAGCTTTCCCAGCAGGCTGTTGGTCCCAGGTGGATCAGAAAAGAGAATGAGTTAGAAAACACAATCCAAAGTCAGGTTTATTGAGAGAAGAACAATAGGGTCTCTCTTAAGATGAAAGACAACATTTTTATATCCCTTAAAAATAAAAATAACAGCTTAAGTTTAGAGTGACTCACCAAGTGGGCAATAGGGCGCATCTTCCTAATGCTCTCACTTTTAAAAAAACAGCAAGATTCTAAGGCTCAGTGCCAGCCTGGTTTCTGCAGCTGTGGAACAGACCCCACGCATGCTCTGAAGACGGCAGGCAGACAAGTCAGTGATGTAGGAGAGGAAGGGAGAAGAGCTGGCATAGTGAAGAACAGGACTTATCCAGTGTTCCTTTCTCTTTCATGCCAGTAATCAATAATATGGAAATATTAACATAGGGAAGATTTATAAGAGATAAATTCTATAGGAAAGAAATAATAAAAAGGAACTACAGAGGTAAAGAGTGATTAAAAGGGATGGAGCCCAACCTTCAATGCCTAACTTAGCACTGAGGGGTGTTCAAAGCAGCAGGCAAACAGTCCTTTTTTCTTTTTATTGCTTTGGAATTGGTAAGAAAGACTTGAAAAGGCAGGTGAGAATTTAAAAGCATTTCTTTCTTCTTTTTTTTTTTTTTTTAGAATTTTTTTAACCTACAGAAGATGTATGAAAAACCCACAAAGTAATTAGTAAAAGTGAAAAGATGGTTATGAACAATTAAAATCCTTTTTGCTTCATTAAGTTTTCATTGTTAAATGGTGTCAGTGATTAATGCCAGGCTGAGACATTGAGTATGTCTCTCAAATAGCACATGTATCAAGGAATGAAGGAAAAAAGCACAAGAGAACCCACAGAACAAGCTTGTTAGCAACATGACATAAGTAAAAGGCTCAGATCAAAAGTACCCTTCCCTGTTTTGACCATTCCACTGGGCACTTTGCATTCACAAAACTATACATGTGAAGTGACATGCATTCTTTACATTTTCCCAGAACACTTCTCACCAATGTAAACATAGTGCAGACGAGCAGGGCTGGCTACGTACCTTACCAGTACAAAACAGGGTTCTTTGTTCAAAAGGCAGAAAAAAAAAAGTGCCATTAAAGGTACTAAAACATAAATTTGCTTTCTCCTGTAGCCTCTCTCTCGACTTATCATGGTGTTTATTATATGATATTTAATGTCATTATAAGCAAAGAAAAATTCAAATCTTAAACTATGAGAATGAATTTTACCATTCATTTGTGTGTTATGGAATGCACATTTAGAAGCCCTGATGGTGAAGTGGTTAAGTTCTTGGTTGCTAACCAAAAAGTCAGTGATTCCAACCCACCAGCTGCTCCACAGGAGAAAGATGTGGCTGTCTGTAAATATTTAAAAAAAAAAAAAAAAACTTATTGCCATTGAGTCAGTTCCAACTCATAGCAACTGTACAGGAGAGAATAGAACTTTCCCATAGGGTTTCCAAGGAGAGGCTGGTGGATTTAAACTGCCGACCTTTTGGATAGCAGCCAAATTCTTTAACCACTGTGCCACCACAGCCTTGGAAACACTATGGGGCAGTTCTACTCTATCCTAAAGTGTCGCTGTGAGTCAGAATCAACTCAATGGCACTGGGTAATGTCCGCTTTAAATGCAAATATGAAAGCATGCAATTCATACACAGCGTCAGAAAATTGCACAATTCATATTCTGTAGCTTGTACATGCATATGCATTTCTTTTTTACCAGAAGGACGGAAATATTTCACAAAAGAAATTCAATTGTTTTTATTTTCCTTCTGGATATTCATACATTCTACCAAGATTCTGCCTTTGGCTCTGCCTTACTGACGGGTAAGGAAGGGCTGAACGGAAATGGGACCGTGAGTTACCTCTCCTTGCCTTGTCTTCAATGCCGTCATTTTCAGAGGAAGGGAAGGGTAATGCAGGAAAGTCGCACAAATAAAAAAGTACACGATACAGTTCCTTTGCTGTTCGTGTTTTTTAGAACATCATTCTAGCCTTTCTGCATTCGAAGGAAGTTCTGGTTCAAAGAGAAAGTATGGCCTTTTAGGACTGTCTGCACCCTTGTATACTCAGTAATAGACAAAATGTGCTTACCTTGTGCTGGCTTTGAGTGCTGTTGAACCCTATGCATTATAGGTTCACTGGAATTCTGTGTTCATGGGATATCACAAATTGTCATGGATTGAATTGTGTCCCCCAAAAAATGTGTGTATCAACTTGGTTAGACCATGATTCCCAGTGTTCTGTAGTTGTCCTCCATTTGCGATTATAATTTTATGTTAAGAGGATTAGGGTGGGATTGTAACACCACACTTACTCAGGTCACCTCCCTGATCCATGGTAAAGGGAGTTTCCCTGGAATGTGGCCTGCCCCACCTTTTATCTCTCAAGAAAGAAAAGGAAAGAGAAGCAAGTAGAGAATTGGGGATCTCATACCACCAAGAAAGCAGCACCAGGAGCAGAGCGTGTCCTTTGGACACGAGGTCCCTGTATCTGAGAAGCTCCTTGACCAGGGGAAGATTCAGGACGAGGACCTTCCTCCAGAGCTGACACAGACAGAAAGCCTTCCCCTGGAGCTGACGCTCTGAATTTGGACTTGTAACCTACTAGACTGTGAGCAAATAAATTTCTCTTTGTGAAAGCCATCCACTTGTGGTATTTCTCTTACAGCAGCACTAGATAACTAAAACAGATACCACAAGTGTTATGCACAAAAGTGGTGGCAAGGAGCTGTGGACACACATATTGTGCATAACTCCTCACTTTCTCCTTTTTCCCATTGGGCTTCACTCACAAAACAGAGGTAAAAGAAAAACTTATGAAAACTATCAAGATGGTTACAGCATAACATTAAACCGTGTGGAACCCTCTGTGTACAGGTAACTGGAAGCTGGCCCTGACAAGGGGGCTGAAAAGAGTGCAAAGTCCTCACATTCCTAGAGGGCTTTAGAGTTTACAAGTCACATGCTCACCTTTTACCTCACTGACTGTCCCATTAGTACTGTGTGCAGGGAGCAGGTGTTATCCCTCAAAGGATTAGAGTGGCTACTTGACTAGCCCATGGCTAACGAGACACATAATTTGGACTTGAAGCCAGGCATCCTGCTCCCTAATTCAGTGCTCACTTCACCTAACATTTTCACTCTTAGAATAGCAGTCAGGCTGCAAAGAGGGTTCAATTGGTCTATCATTTGGGCTAAGTTAGCTGTTTAAACCTAGACAACGCAAAAAAAAAAAAAAAAAGTTACCATCGAGTTGATTCCCACTCATAACAATAGTTAACTATGGTCCATCTAATAAGTTAGTAGTTGCTTAGATATGTTAGCCTACCACCCATCTGTCAGTTTGTTGTACTGTGGTGGCTCAAATGTTGCTACGATGCTAGAAGGTATGCCACTGGTATTTGAAATACCAGAAGGGTCACCCATGATAGGCAGGTTTCAGGGGAGCTTCCAGATTAAGACATACTAGGAGAAAGACCTGCAATCCACTTCTAAATATTAACCCAAAAAACCATTGCTGTTGAGGCAATTCTGACTCATAGCAACCTAGCCAATGAAAACCCTATGGATCACAACAGAATACTGTCCAATATAGTGATGGAAAATGAGCACTCTAGTTGAAAGTCACTCAAAATAGATAGTGGCTGCAACAGTCAATTCAAGCATACCAACAATCATGAAGATGGTGCAGGACCAGACAACGTTTTGTTCTGTTGTACATGGAGTCACTGACATGATGGCAACTATTAATACCAACAAATATGTTAAAGCAAGAAAGTTGAAGGAAAGAGATGAGCAGAGTCAGGAGAAGTGACTTGGTGAAGTCTCCCTGAAGGATATAGACTTTGAAGACGGATTTAAAGTGAATTCTGAAGAAAGGCAAGGCCTGTGTATAGGAGAACACCCTCTCCAAGGAGAGCAAGCAGGAAGGAGCAGAGAAGTCAGGTTCTGGAAGGCCACAATTTGCATGCCTACATGAGGAACGTGAGTTAAAGATACCATGTTTTGCATACATTTCTTTAATTTAATTTTGCAGCCAATTTGCTTAAAGCTATTCCCTATTGCATTCTTTAGTTAGTTAAGCCGGCGATCTCTTGGTGTGATCCCTTGTTCTGCCAAACATCCCATAGATATTATTAATACATATTATTAATACAGACAAAAAAAAGTATGGTATGCTTTTAAACTCATGGTTTTTGTTTGTTTCATTTTTAATAAGGCAGAATTTTACTAAAACAAATATTCACAAAAAAAGTCACTGAAAATATTAAAGTATGATGCATAATCTAGAGCAAGAATACAGTAATCCGGAGATACGCATCTATTTTTCTCATTAATGTTACCTGTTAAAATTATTTGCTACCAGTTACTACTTGAGTTAACTTTACTTCCTGTCATCCAGTTGGAGTAGAACACCCCTTTTAATTCATCAGATATCTTTTTGGTTATTTAACATTTCTTATACTTAACTTCTCTATAGAAGTTATAACCAAGTTTACATGTAAAGTCATTTCAGAGCCTTTCATCTGATGACACTGTCAGGCAGGCAAGACTGCCCATTAACTAATGAAAGGAATGGTCTCATTCAATCTTCCCAGAATTTCTTATCATCTGTAAGTAACTGCCAGCATCTCTCTCACCTTGAAAGAAAGTGTAGAGCATAAACATAAGCAGCATGAAACCCCTGCAATTATGGTTTCCTGAGGTGCAAAGAAAATCACAGCCGCTTTATTGCCTGCTCGAAAATTCTTTTCTTTGTGCTCTGATATTTTCGTAGACAAAGCTGATTTCATTTGCTACGTCTGCTCTCTGATATTTAAAACACAATAACACTTTATTTTCCCAGACATAATATTTTAAAACCCCTTATAATAGAAAATAACACCTGCAACAATGGGCTCAAACATAGCAATTATGAGATTGGCACAGGACCAGGCAATGTTTTGTTCTGTTATACATAAGGTCATCATGAGTCAGAGCCCACATGGCAGCAAATAACAACACAATAGAAAATAACCTGATGAATTGATTTATTTACCCAGTAATTTGTCTCACAATGAGAAATTTCCTTGGTAGATAAAGAAGTGGAGATCTTGATGAGGAGAGGAGAATGTTAAATGTAAGTTCCTTGAAGATATGCTGTTGTTGTTGTTAGATACCATTGAGTCAATTCTGATTCATAGTGACCCTATAGGAGAAGAGGAGAACCAGTCCATACAGTTTCTTAGGCTGTAATCTTTATGGGAGCAGATCAATAGGGCTTTTCTCTTGAGAAGCCACTGGATGGGTTCAAACCACCAACCTTTTGATTAGCAGCCAATGACTTAACCATTGCACTACCAGGCTCCTTCCTTGATGATATAAAAACAAAACCAAACCCATTACCATGAAGTGATTCCTACTCATAGCAACCCTATAGAACAGAGTAGAACTGCCCCATAGGGTTTCCAAGGCTGTAATCCTTATGGAAGCTGATCACCATATCTTTCCCCTGCAGAGCAGCTGGTGGGTTCGAGCCATCAACCTTTCAGTTACCAGCCAATCACTCAACCATTACACCACCAGGGCCCTTCCTTGAAGATATAAATTATCCTCATTCTCTCCTTATCCCCAGGACCTAACACAGTGCCTGGCAAATCGTAGAAAGAACGTATGTCAATTTTGCTATTTTACTCAAAGAGCTTTACATTCTCCATTATTTGGTTCTGAAAATGAAACACTGAAAGTGACCAGATAAATTAATGCAGAGTTTCAGCTAGATCAAGAAGAGGTCACACTCTGTTATGGGCTCTTTGCATGACATTAAGCACAAGATAGTATTTTTGGCAGCTCTCTTTTTAAGAAGGCAAATAACTAGATTATAGAAGAGGTGAAATCTACAGATTCATCACCTGAGCCACTCAAGCAGATAGCCAGATGATCCATTTCACAGCTGTACAAGATAAGTGGATGGCCTGAAGCAGAACTGCTTCCTCCACCTTGCCTTTTTGAATACTCAGTGAGGCAACCCATGTCTCTCAATCTGTTTATAACCACATACCTATAAATAATGTGATCTCCCTCAGGCATCCTGTGAACAATAAAATGAAGTTTCCAAGAATAATAATACTAAAAGTCAATGAACTATACTGATACAGTACAAAAACAAAGTTGCTGCCTGGCAATTTGGTGGTATAGGATAAAAGTTCATTGAAAATACTTGTTAACTAGAAGAGATTTTAATATTACCCCAGGAAATCTCCTTTATCTTTCCCTGAACATCTTTCACAAAACTTTAAATGAATGAAGACAGTTTTATAAAAATCCTATAAAAAAGAATCCCCTGCCTCCAATGGGGAAAAAAAATTAAATAAAGCAAAATTTGTTAAGAATAATCCACCAACAATTTGGGCCAACTCTACAGTGTACTCAGCCCCAGAGTAGAGGTTTACCATATGTAGAGTGGTATTTTGTAAAATGTGTCCACAAATTACATGAAAAACGCAGATTTCTATGTTCAACAGAGACCTATTGAATTAGAATCTTTGGACACGAGGAAATCCGCATATTTTCACAAGATTCCCAAGTGATTCTTCAGCAGACTGAAGCCTGAGAATCACTAGTTTGTTAGTTTCCAGATAGCGTTTCTGGATTTTACGGTGAAATAGTAAATCAGACCCCCACCTAAAATGTACAAATGCATTCATCTACACAGATACTTGTCCTCATTAGTTTCCCTTTTTATTATAAAACTGTATCAGTTCTCACTGATGCCCAGTTGATTCTCAAAGCATTTGTATCTGTCTTTAATAAGACACTTGAAAATTCTGTACTTTTGAATCTTGCCAAAGAACACAGCATTAAATTTTCTGTTACAGGGGTGTGGGGCCAAGATGGCGGAATAGTCAGACACTTCCTGTGGTCCCTCTTACAACAAAGACCTGAAAAAACAAGTGAATCAATTATATATGAAAATCTAGGAGCCCTGAACATCAAAGATAAACTTGAGGAGTAGGACAAAGCATCAGGGGGAGGGAGAGACAGTTCAGAAGCATTGAGGATTTGCCTGGCCTGACCTGACCTGTAGGGTCGCTATGAGTTGGAATCCACTAGGTTTGGTTTGGTTTGGTTTTGACCTGACCTGACCAGCACCCTGCAGGCTGGATCTGCTGGTGCACAGGGGCTGAGGCAAGCAGTAGTGCTTGGGATGCATTTTCCACATTGTGAGAAACCGGGCAGCAGCAGACAGTCTACACAAGCCTCCGGAGCCAGGGGGAAGTGGCGTTGGGTCTGGGAAAATTAAGTGCAAGTGTCTAATCAAAATAACCCTTCCACCTCTGGGAAGTGCCATTTTCCCCTTCACCAGCCCCCTCCCTGCTCTGCTTCAGTCCAGGTCAGGCTTCAGGGATTGCTGAGTTCCCTGGGCCGGAAGTACAATCCATTATGCCTGCCCCAACCAGTCTCCAGCTTTGAAGATGGAATAAATAAACAGGAAAAAATAATCTGTCAGCTCCCCTAAACCGGGACCTCAGGGCAGACACAGCCTCTTTGCCTAGGCGCAGACATAAGGGGTCCATGGACTTCTAATGCATTTCACCCCTGGTTAGACCTGTGTGGGCCCATTTCAAAAGCGTAGGCCCTCATTAGTATGCTACAACAGGGTATATGGCTGAAGCCTAGTTTACTGTTACACTATGTGTTTCAAAAGTTCTACTATAGGGTTTTTGTGGAGCAGTAACTAAAAGATGTCTAGTTCATTTCTCCCCATAGATATTCCAAAATTATCCTTCAGTCAAACAAGATTACCAGGCAGTGGCCAAACTTGACCTATGCTATCTTAGTGCCTGATAAGACAACTGAACTACTTTTACGAAACTTCACTTTGTTTTGTAGTGTGTTATCAGCAGACTTTCTCTCAAACAGGTATTACAAGGATACGTTTGAAGACACTTTGTTCAGTACATCACTATACATCTCCTTTATGAAGAAGACTCATGGTTTGCTTACCAAGGGGAAAAAAATAGCTCCCTCTTTACCACAAATGAGCTTGTTTCTCTCTTTGCTTTTGCTGCTTGGAAGCTGAGAACCAAATTTATAGTACAATTTAGCAAGTATACAGTACCTAATATCATAAATTTCACGACAAACCTCTGGGTGACATTATTTCCCTTTGTTTATTTTCTTTTTGCCCTTTTTTCTTCATCTATTTTAATTCTTATCTTGATCTCTCATATTTTATTTTGAGGCTTCTTGAATCATTTTTAGAACAACAAAAGACAAACCATTATGATAACGACAATACAGACTTTCAAAGTCCTAACTATGTAAAATCCCACTGGATGTAATCCCTATTGTACGAAGTTTAATTTTGACCTTCTATGTATTTTTTTTTTATGTAAAGTCTGTACTAGACAAATTCAACATTTAAAATTATATATTTAATATTATCAGGAAAAAAATGAAGTCAGCAAGATAATTTAGAGAAACATGCGTTACTCAGTAAGGAGTATTTAGAAGAATAGACAGCCAGAAAAAAAAATAATTACATTTCTAGGAATGGGCTGATGGAAAACTTGCCATATCGTATCCTTTCTGTCAACATTTGGAGGCAGACACTACTTTCCTGGTGCCCAGTTCCTCAAACCACATGAATGAAAAAGCTACAATAGAAGTCTAAGAGAGATTTAAGGACTTATGTTCAGCTTTTGCTTCATATTTCTGCTGATAAAACTGTACAAGAAGTATAACCTTTAGTGCCAAGAAATTCATTAACTTTAAAAATCACCAGGGCACAAAGAAATTAAATGACCAAACACACTCTGCTAAATCCAGCCCTGAGAGAAAGTTGTTTCTCTGTTGTTAGGCTCTTTGAGATGAGAGATGGAAACAGCAAGGAAGGAAAAAGCATATGAGTAATCATGCAAAGTCTTCCAAGTAGCACTCAACCCAGAAGACACTTGTTCTGTCTGAAGCCACAGAAATCGAAGGAGCACTGGGGTGCGATTGACTACTTTTGTGTGTGGTCTTTCTAGTCATGGGCTTGTAACCTCCATGCAGGTGATTTTGTGATAGGGTAATTGTGGCCTCCCAAGGGAATTGGTCAGTTTTGCCTTAAAAGAGAGCCAATTCCAGAGCAAAAGAGGAGCCCACCACCACCAAGGAAGGAGAAACCAGCAGCAGAGACCGCACAGCAGAAGAGGGCACTGCGGGCCTTCCGGACCACGGAGAGGGAAAGCTGAGTATCTTTGGGCAGAGACTGAGGGCCATGGAGAGGCGTGCCTGGGAGCACAGCTGGGGAGAGGCTGTCTTGATGGAAGAACTGTACCCTGAGTGTTCTTGAGTCTGATTGCAACCTTTGCTTCCCTAAAAAACTCAACGGCTGTGAGTATGGCCTGTGAGGTCTGTGTGGCCATTGTGATTATCGAAATAGAGAGTGCTGTGGGAGGGACAGTTGGTGTCAGAGCTAGTAAAGATAGCGGAGAGAGGATGCATGTCTGACCTCCACCTCATAGAAACCAGCCTTGGGCTGCCGACTTGGTTCTCGTTTCTCCTTGTGGGGTTGGAGGAGGTCAGACACTGCCCCCATGCCATTTTTACAAGATTCTTCTCATCTGAGCATGTCAGGGCACAATGAAGCTCTAGCCACAGACAGCACTTCTGATAACTCAATGTTTGTACAAATTTTAATAACCATTAGACATAGAAATGATGATCAAGATATATATATATCATTGTTGAATTATAGTATGAGTATAAGCTTGTAATGTAAAGTCTGAACGCAGAGGTGTTGCACATACAGGGATGGAGAACTCTATGCCCGAAGGATCCCGTAGAGATACCTCAGGGCTAGTTCTTGCTTTCAATTAATTGTGGGTTTGGTTTGGTTTGTTCTCTCAGGAGGACACTGTTTTCTACTCTCCAGCTAAACACAAGAAGAATTTTATTTCTAGTGCTCGATTATATAATTGTAAAATTTTTTTTAACTTCCTTAATCAATAGATTAGGCTTGCAAAGAGATTGAAAAACTACATCTACAAGAAACTTTAAAAATTGAATAGAACTTGAAATTCCTGCCAGATTCTGTAACCTACATCCTTGATTCTGAGCCCAGTTATAGCTTCTTTCTATAGGTTTCAACTTGCCCTACAATTAGGCCAAGGTAGTGAAGTAAAAGGACCCCTATGACATTAACCATAGTCTTCCACCAATCAGTTGGCAAGAGCACCCTTACAACTGGGTCCATGCCTCATTCACAACTACCCTGCTTGGTTTTCTAGCCTTCCATCTTAAAAAACTATCACTTTTCCACTTTTCCATAGCAAATCAATATGACTTTTCCATAGCAAATCAACATGACTTTTCCATAGCAAATCAATATCTGCATACTAGAACTTCCACTGCTTACCTATAGCAACCTAGTCAACAGACACCTGGGATCTTGGATTCCAATGGAAATTGCTATGAATATATTATGTCAATCATTTCTTCTCACTGATGTAAATGCCACAAAGTCAGATGTTCCTACCGATTCATTGCATCTGGTATATAAATTCTCATACTGAATCCAATTTGATATTCTGAAGACTTCTATTGCTGTGGTGGTTTTTCCTACAAACTCCTTAAGACAAAAAAAACTTTCCTTAAAAAAAAAAAAAATCAAAGCAATTTGTTATCTGCCCTAGAACTGCCCCCAACAAATTCCTTCAAGGCTTGAATGTGCTGTATTACCTGAACCCATGTGAGCATGCTCAATACTTTATCCTAAGTCTGTGGAGTCCTTATGGGTTATATTGCAAAGCCCAAGAGAAAAATGTAAAAATGCTGCACATAAACTAGAGACTCAAAAGGGAACACTCAAATACACCCAATCTCAGCCTTTCTCCTTCTGCAGTCTGTTGGTGGAACCCACTGTCTTCTCAAAGCTTCAAGATTCCATGCCAAGAATCATCTGATTCAATGTGGCTCCAGATCACTTTTCAAGCCTCGTTTAGGTTGTCTTTTATATTTAGACTCTGTCTGTCCCCTTGAATGTACAGGTACTAGCCATCTATTCATGATAAAACCCAGTATCTGCTTGACCTTATTTTCTGTCCTTGCTTGATATGAGCTCTGGTTTATATTAGTCATCTGTCTTGACAGACCATGTTTAAGGAAAGAATTCATGCTTCCTTGTCCCATTCCCGTGATCACTGCAGACATAAGTAATACATTATGAGACAGTTGCAAGGGTTATATATGGCTTCACAGTATATCTCCATAGAGTAATTCAAGTAGCCATTACCAATGGATTGGAGTTGGCATGCTGAAACTCAAACTTGAACCCTGGACACAAGTTTCACTTTAATTACTGTAGCCTACTTTAAGTCAATATTAGCACGATAAAAACTTTGGCTTGTACAAAAATAAAAAGATACATTCTTCTTTTTTTCTCTAGCCTAATTTCTAATCCTCACCTGTCCCTCCCCCTTACCACACATACATTTATTCCTATTTACTCTAATTTATTAAGCCCCTCCTTAGGTTACAGTTTTTTGGAAACCCTGGTGGCATAGTGGTTAAGAGCTACAGCTGTTAACCAAAAGGTTGGCAGTTCAAATCCATCAGGCCCTGCTTGGAAACCCTATGGGGCAGTTCTACTCTGTCCTGTAGGGTCGCTGTGAGTCAGAATTGACTCGATGGCAATGGGGTTTTTTGGGTTTTTAGGTTACAATTTACTTTCTTGCCTCCTTGGCATCTTGTCACATTTGCTGTTAATATGTTAATAATAGAAGACAAAGGATCAAATCTGCCTCAATAACTCTCTTCTGGGGAATTTTGGCTACACCAGCATCTGACAACACACTATTAGGAATCCATTCTACCTGGTACATCCTTTTTTGACTATACTTCCTACATTTTTATATAACTTCGTGGCTCACTGCTATGTTTATCTACTCATTTCTGCTTACACAGATATATATATGTACATGCATATATATATATATATACAGAAACATGCTTAATAGAAGAGACTGAATATCCACACAAGTCCACATCTCTGTACTTATTTTTAAAATTAATAAACAATCATATACTTTCATGTTCATTCTTTTTTCATGAGGCTATTTAATTTTTTTTTATTTAATGAAATGCTATTCGATATTATTGTTCATTTTCCATATTCAATGCACTTAATTATTAATACTATATTACTAGCCTACCTATAAATATTTTACTTATGCTAATTTCCTTCTCAACAAAATTTTTTTGACCTCATCAGTTTAGGAATTCAGCAGGTAGTTTCTGAACTAAATAAACACTTGAGGGCAATTCCAAATCTCAAGGTAGAAAAAATAATAATCTTCTTTGATTACAAAAAAAAAAGACTATGATGGATCTTAGAAAGGGAATCGGCTCTAAAAATCAAAACCTAAACCAAAAGTTTTTGTTTTTTTTTTTAAACCAAAAGTGGACACCAGCAGGAAGCTCTTTTTTTTTTTTCCAGTAGTACTTTTTTTTAGATGAAGGTTTACAGAACAAACTAATTTCTCATTAAACAGTACACATATTGTTTTATGACATTGGTTAACAACCCCACAACATGTCAACACTCTTCCTTCTAGAACTTGGGTTCCCTAATACCAGCTTTCCTGTCCCCTCCTGCCTTCTAGTCCTCGTCCCTGGCTGGTGTGCCCCTTTAGTCTCATTTTGTTTTATGGGCCTGTCTAATCTTTGGCTGAAGGGAGAACCTCAGAAGTGACTTTATTACTGAGCTAGACAGGTGTCTGGGAGCCATACTCTCAGAGTTTCTCCAGTCTCTGTCAGGCCAGTAAGTCTGGTCTTTTTTGCGAGTTAGAATTTTGTTCTACATTTTTCTCCAGCTCTGTCTGGGACCCTCTATTGTGATCCCTGTCAGAGGAGTAAGTGGCGGTAGCCAGCACCATCTAGTTGTACTGGACTCAGCCTGGTGGAGGCCGTGGTAGTTGTGGTGCATTAGTCCACTGAACTAATCCTTCCCTTGTGTCTTTGGTTTTCTTCATTCTCCCTTGGTCCCGAAGGGGTGAGACCAATGGAGTATCTTAAATGGCCATTCACAGGCTTTTAAGACCCCAGATGCTACTCACCAAAGTAGAATGTAGAACATTTTCTTTATAAACTATGTTATGCCAATTGAGCTAGATGTTCCCTATACCATGGTCCCCACAGCCCTCTGCCCAGCAATTCGGTCCTTCAGGGAGTTAGGATGTGTGTTTGGAGGAAGATCATTTTAAAAAATATGTCAGTTTCTACCCGGAACAAACAACTCAACTATTCCTTTGGAATTGTACACACTCCTCTCTGGAACCCAGTAGAGGTGACTCTGAGGGAGCAATACGTGATAGTATGAGCAGGGCTTTGTTCGTTTACTTAACGAGCTGAGATAGGTCGGAGAGAAATGAAGACCCGTAGCAGTTTGGCAGAGACCACAAACACCATTCAAATATCGCAGTGTCCAGGAACTATCTCTAACAGGGTAGAATGGGTTCTGGAAGGGTCTTTGGCTTCTGCCTACAAACCAAGGCTCTGAAGTGCAAATTAAAACTGAACATCCTTAACTTCCAAAGCAGAGTCCGTCAATCAAAAGACATTGCTGATAGCCTTTAGGTGGCTGAACGAATCTCATGCCAAGTTAGAAGAATAAATTTCAAAGTAATTTGCAAAGTAAAATGAGAAATATAACTCTGAAGGACCCAGAATGATGTCCTTTATTAATTTGCCATATGAAGTCAGGATGTCTAGTAAAATTCTCCAATAACATTCTCTACAGTAAGCCTTGCCTTTTCAGGCCCAGAATAATTTTTAGTGCAGTCACTGATAAAGCTAAAGTATGTGTTTCTTACAATTTTGGACATCATAGACAGGCTTTCCAATTTTTTTTAATTTCATCTAGATTGGTGAATTTCCCTCTAACTCATCTAAGTCTAATCGTATAATTATGTTCCATTTAATTGAAAATGAGTAGCTAAAAATGTTTGGATAAAATTTTTTTTAAAAGTAAGCCTCAGATGATGAACATTTTTCAATTCTCTCTCAAATATTCCAAACAAGACTTCCAATGTCATTAATCATAGACTTT
The DNA here is from genome assembly GCF_030014295.1 of Loxodonta africana. Taxonomy (NCBI): domain Eukaryota; kingdom Metazoa; phylum Chordata; class Mammalia; order Proboscidea; family Elephantidae; genus Loxodonta; species Loxodonta africana. The sequence goes on from NC_087349.1 coordinate 40,274,414, forward strand.
GGACCAAAGATTATACAAAATGTTGGAGTGAGGTGGTCAGAATGCCAAGAAAAATAGAGTATAACTTACAGAGTTGAGCTAAGGGGCTAGAGATCTAAATGTCAATGCTCAATTTTAGCTCTAATAAACTGCTTAGCATTTCTAAGACTCAGTGTCTGTGAAATGTAGATAATAATGGTACTTAAGGGTGCTGAATATGGCTGATGGTCACTAGGTCTTCATTCCGGTGTCCTTCTAGTGGTTCTTCCTATTCTAGAGACACTGAAATAGGGAAACCAAATTTCCCAGACACCCTTAAAACTAGAGTTCTAGATTCAAGAGATATTCCATCAAATGTATATGTACTTATGCAAGTTTGAAAATAAAAAGGAGGCAAAGGCCACCTTCTTGTGGCTTTTGACTATTTTCTGTGGAAAACAAGGTCATGGAGATGTGGATTTGTTTGTTTGTTTTTCTGTAGTAAAATTCCAGTATGCAGTCCCCAGCCTAGGAATGTCAAGAGGCCTTTGGGGGAAGGTTGCAGCCAGATTCCCCACGGTTTATGTTATTATTTCTTAATAATACCTTTTGAAGAGCACAGTATTTTAAATTTAATAAAATCAACCTAACAAATAGTTTATTTTACAATTAATTCTCTTTATATCCTTTTCAGGACATTGTTATAAAGGCATTCTCCTAAACTTTATAGTTTTAGCTTTAGTGTAGAGGTCTTTGATCCAAAATAAATCTCTGTGCATGGTTATGAGGTAGTGGTTAAAGTTCATTTTTTCTATACATATAGCAATTCAAGCAACATTGTTGAAGAGATTTACCTTACCACTTTGGATTGATTTGCCCCCTTGATTAAAAATCAATTGACCTTACTTTTAGCTCTATTTTCCTTCTTCTGGGTTTCAAATAAGGTATTCCATTTTATTTTCTCTATTTTATTTTTAGCCATGTAAAAATAAACTGTACTGGGATGAGAAAAATACAAATATGTAGTAGGAAAATGTGAGGATGAACCCTGTCTTGTTGGATTTAAATTAGAGGTATCAGCGTGAACTAATGACTGTTAAAACTATTTCCAAATGCTTCCATTGAAGGGCTTAGAAGAAATGTCTAAGTAATGAATACATATAATGCCAAGATTTTGGTTTTCGAATATCACTTCCAAATAATAGAAATTAGGTTTGAGACTGGGAAAGTAAACAGTGAACCTGAACCAGTTTGCTGCATCCAAAGCAAAGATGCATTCAAATATTAAACGAGACACTTTGAAAAGATACAGGAGATAAACTGAAGGGACTTCTCCTGGTAAAATATTACAAACTTCAAAAATAATAATGAAGGTAATAGCTTCTAACAATTGATTTAAATGATGCTTTAAAAGAAAGATGAGAGGCTGAGTGAGGGAGAGATCTCCCTTTTAGAATACGAGAAATAGAAAAAAAATATTTCACCATTTGGCAACTAATAACATAAGTTTGGTATATTTTCTCAATGAACGCTAAAATCAGAACCAAAGGGAGAAGACACAGTCATATTTGGAGATTCTAATACTCCTCTCTCATTAATTGATGGTAAAAGTAGAAAATCAGTAAAGATATAAAAACATGAACAACATTATCAAATACCTTGCCCTAACTGCAAATTACAGAACACAATAACACTTGAAATATATGTTGATTTAAAATGTACAAGGTTCATTCAGAAAGATAGACCATATGCTCTTCCATAAAGTAAGCTTCATTAATTATCGAAGAATGCTATTAAACTAGAAATCATTAACAATAGCATATCTAGAAAATCCTCAAATATTTACAAATCAAGCAAACACTTCTAACACAAGGGTAAAGCAACAAATCATGGTGTAAATTAGAAAATATATTGAACTGAATAATAATGAAAGCATAACAATCAAAACTTGTGGAATGCAGGGAAAGCAGTGATTAGTGAGAATGGTATAACTTTAAATGTTTATGTTAGAAAAGAAAGGTGTAAATACAGTGAAAAGGGCAAATTAAGCTCAAGAATGTTAAAGGAAGGACAAAATAAAGAGCAGAAAGAAATAGAAATAAAAATAAAATATTTAAATGAAATAGATATCAGATAAGCAGTAGAGAAACAATAACATCGAAAGTTGATTTGTAAAAAATAATAAAATTTATTAACTCCTAGGAAGACTAATCAATTAAAAAAGAACAAAAACACAAATTATCAATATCAGGAATGGAAAGGGGAATAGTCACACAGATTCCATGAACATTAAAGGGAAATAAGGGGGATTTCAAACCATTTTGTGCCAATAATTTAGCTGAAATGCACAAATTTCTTGGAAAAGACAACTGATCAAAACTGACACAAGAAAAAAGTAAACAAAAAAGAATTGCCCTGTATTGGTTAAAGAAATTTACTTTTTAATTAAAAGCCTCCCCAGGAAGAAATTACAAACCTAAATAGTTTCACTAATGAACTCTATCAAATATTTAAGGAAGAAATAATATCAATCTTAGACCCACTCAGGGTGGGCGGGGTGACGAAGGAAGGAACGCTTCCCATCTGATTCTGTAAGGACAGCATAACCTTGATACCAAAACCTGTCCAAACTATTACAAAAAAGAAAAAAAGGGAGAAGGGGGGTGGGAGGAAGGAGAGAAAAAGAAAAGGAGAGAAAAAAATCATAGAAAAGTAGATGAAAAAATTCTCAACAAAGTAATATTTACTTGAAATCAGGGACATATAAAAATGATGATACAATAACATCAAATCAGTTTATCCCAAAAATGCAACATTGGTTTAACACTTGAAAATCAAACAATATATTAACAGAATAAATGGAAAAAATTGTACGATTATCACAATAAAAAAATTTTTTTTTCAGAGAATTCAACACCCATTCATGATGAAAATACTTAGCAGAATAAAAATTCAGGGGAAAGGAAACATCCTCGATCTGATATTGGAAACCTGTATTACTTTCTTAGGTCTGCAGTAACAAATGACCAAAAAGTGGGCAGCTTAAAACAATATAAATGTATTCTTTCACAGATTCGGAGGCCAGAAGCTGAAATCAAGATGTCTACAAGGCCATGGTCCTTCTGAAAGTTCTATGGAAAAATCATTACTTGCCTCTTTCAGCTTCTAGAAGTTTCAGGTATTCCTTGGCTTATGGCCACATCTCTCTGCTCCATCTTTACATCGCCTTCTCCTTTGTCTCTTGCAAATGCATATGATTGCAGAAGGAGTCAAAACAGCCAAAACCCTGAATTTGAATTTCCAGCCCCCAGAACTATGAGAAAATAAATTTCTGTTCATGAAAGCTACCCACTTTGTGGTATTTTGTTATGGCAGTCCTAGGAACTAAGACAAACAGACAGATGGACAGACAGATAAAAAAAAAAAAAAAGCATTGCCATCGAGTTCATTCCACCTCATAGCAACCCTATACGACAGAGTAGAACTGCCCCACAGGGTTTCCAAGGAGCACCTGGTGGATTTGAACTGCCAAACTTTTGGTTAGCAGCTGAACTCTTAACCATTATGCCACCAGGGTTTCTGATAGATAGGTAGATAGATGATAGATGGACAGATGGATAGGTGGACAGATAGATGGATGGACAGATAGATAGATGGATGGACAGATAGATGGATGGATGGACAGATAGATGGATGGATGGACAGATAGATGGATGGACAGATAGACAGACAGATGGATGGACGGATGGACGGACGGACGGATAGATGATTGATTGATAGACAGACAGATAGATAGAGACAGACAGATAAACTGACAGACAGATTGACAGACAGACAGACTGACAGGCTGGCTGACAGACAGACTGATAGACAGACAGACTGATAGACAGATTAATAGATTGATAGATTGATAGACTGATAGATTGATGGGTAGATAGGCAGGTAGGTTGATTGATGGATGGATGGATTGATGGATTGATTGATGATTGATGGATTGGTGATAGATAGATGGATAGATGATAGATGAATAGATGATGGGTGGGTGGGGGGATGGATGGATGTATGGATGGATGGATGATAGGTTGATAGATGATACGTTGATTGATAGATGATAGGTTGATTGATAGATGATAAGTTGATTGATAGATGATAGGTTGATTGATTGATAGATGATAGGTTGATTGATAGATGATAGGTTGATAGGTTGATTGATTGATAGGTTGATTGATAGGTTGATTGATTGGTTGACTGACGATAGATTGACTAATTGACAATAGATTGATAGATGATGGATGATTGATAGACGATGGATGATTGATAGATGATGGATGATTGGTAGATGATGGATGATTGATAGATGATTGATTGATTGATTGATAGATGATAGAGAGAGAGATTGATAGATTGATAGATGATTGATAGAAAGAGAGACAGAGAGTCAGACAGACAGATACATAAATACATAGATAAGACAGACAGACAGATAGATAGATAAACTCCATCCATTGAGAGGCCCTAATGTAATGATTCCCCAGTAGCAATGAGTACAACTAACATCCAGATCTTGGTTTCTAAATACGATTCAGAATTGACAGATCCAGGACGACTTGATGAAAGGGTTGATTCCAGTTCTGCACTAGGGAAAGACCAAGATGTATCTTGGATGACTTTATTGTAAAGAAAATTAAGGGAGTGCTCAAAGATTGTTGAGGACATGTCAAAAGACCACAGAAGCAAACAGCATCTCACAGCCAGACCTGGGACAATCTGACATCAAGATAATGATGGTAATGGATTGTAACCCATTGAATGAAATAAGAATCCATACTGATATTAACAATAAATCAATAGGCAGAGAGACAGACAAAAAGAGAGAGAGATATAGGGGATAAAGGAAAGCTCTTCCTTGCAGTAGAATTCCAATTAATAAACATAGAAAACCATCCATTGGTACTAGAACTTGAAAGCTTGATAAGCAAAGATAATTACATATTCTCAAAGTATCTCCCTATATATTATTTATTGATTGCAAAGGGGGAAATAATTAATTTTACAGTGAGGAAACCTGTTAAACAACATCTTGAATAAATGATTGAAGTTAAAATCACCAATATTGGAGCAAACTAGCATCATGTACCTCCTGTTACGACATACTGCAAAGGTTATAACATCAGTTCTGTGGTGTTGCTCCCAAAAATGCATGATTTGAACCTAATCATTAGGTTTCATCAGAGAAACACGAAGTGGCCTGTACTCTTGAAAAGGAAAAAGCAGAGAAATTGTTTCATATTAAAGGAGACTGAAAAATCATAAAAACTAGAATTAATGCATGATTCTGGTACATATTAAGACAATTTACAAAATTTGAATATGGACCGTGACTAGATAATAGTATTATAATAATATTAAAATTTCTCATCTTTATAACTATGCTTTGAACATGTGAGATAATATCCTTCTTAGAAAATATGAAATGAAGTGTTTAGCAGCAAGAGGCAAAAAACCAAACCCACGGTAACAAGTCAATTCCAACTCATAGCGACCCTATAGGACAGAGTAGAACCACCCCATAATGTTCCCAAGGAGTGCCTGGTGGATTCAAACTTCTAACATTTTGGTTAGCAGCCATAGCACTTAACCACTACACCACAAGGGTTTCCAGTAAGAGGCAGGGTGTCTGCAACTTGCTCTTAAATGGTTCAGGGGTGGAAAGAAAGGAAAGAAAAAAATGAATGAGTAAAACAATAAAAAAACTTTAACAGTTGATTAATCTATTTAAAGAGTACACAAGAGTTCCTTATAAGATTCTTGTGACTTTTATATAAGTTTCAAATTATATACAAATAAAATGTTTCCTATAATTAAAATAAAAAATAAAGTTTCAAACATTTTTCCTTGAACTCCAGGGAAAGACTCTTACTGATCTGGCCTGAGTCATGTGCCTAACACTATGGTTGGAGAAATCTGCTCCACATAAGAGTGAGTCAATAATCAAAAGCAGTAGAGGAGTGTTCTGAGGCACCTGGAGTCCTTCTAATTGTGTGTTCTGAACATGATCCCCTTGAGTCTGCCACCATTAATCCTAATGTCCATATTTAACTCAGATTGCACAATTTCAGTTTACTCACAACCTCTACACGTAATTTCATTTTGTCCCAGGTTCTTGCATTTGGCAGATGGGCAAGGCTTCCTGCCTCATTCTACCTGACATGCCCACAAAGCTGTCACCCGCTCTGCCAGGCAGATGAGTGCTTTGGACACCACACATAGTGTTGGCTGAGAGCATAGGTATTTGATGTGATGAGAATGCCTAGAAATACAGGCTTGGCCATTTTAGCTTCTCTATAATGCCACTTCTCAGGCGTGGTCTTAAGTAAATACAGGAAAGACTTTTTCTATTAAGATCAACACTTCTTAGGAAAATGTTAAAGTCACTAGTAGCAGGAGTAATTGTCTCCAATAAACATAACTCACAGTCAAAGAGGGAAGGAGAAAATGAAAAGAGAAAGCATCTCACCACCCCCAAGAAGTATTTAATCCTAGTTGTGGAGAAGGAATTGTCTTTAATGTGTTCAAAAATAAGCCAACAAAATTTTTAACCACTCAAGGTATTTTTCTTGATTTATAATGTTTAAGTATATACTTTTCATGCTTTATTTTTATTATACTGTAATGATAAATTAATATTATTAAATAAATATAAAGGTGAACTTTCCCACAAGAAAATTTCATTAATAGGCTATTAAAATTCCGAAGATTTATACAACATAATAAAATCAAATACATTTATAGCTTGAAAGAATATGTGCTTTGTTATCAAAATAGGTTGTATTTAGCTGAAATACGTTAAAGGAAACATGTTTTCTTTCATTATTTTATATAATTTTTAACATATAGAATAGTTGAAACAATACTATAAAAATTTCCAGAACTCTCTTTACCAAGATTTGACATTTATATTTTACCATATTTGCTTTATCATTCCCTTTCTACCTCTTGCTCTGTCTCCATCTCTCTTTCCCTGTGTATATACATACGTACGTATGTATATATATATTATACACACACATATATGGAAACCCTGGTGGCCTAGTGGTTAAGTGCTATAGCTGCTAACCAAAGGGTCGGCAGTTCAAATCCACCAGGAGCTCCTTGAAAACTCTATGGGGCAGTTCTACCCTGTCCTATAGGTTCGCTATGAGTCAGAATCGACTCAACAGCAATGGGAGATATATATATCTTCTCTTTCTTTTTCTGTATATGAGAAAGAGAACTAACTTTACTTTTCCGGAGTTCAGAAAATAAAGCAAGTATTTTCTAATGGCCTAGCTCAAGGTAACATAACTCTCCCATTTCCTCCCCCATCTGTCTCCCTGTAGTTCCCACCACCCCACTCACGCTGAACCTCTTCTTGTCCTTGAACATGCCAGACACTACAGCTCTAGAGTCCTTTCTTGGCTGCTTCCTGTGCCTTGTACATTCTTTTCCAATTCCTATGTGGGTTCAGTCCTATGTTTTACTCAGGTCTCTGCTCAAGTGTCAGCTCCCCAAAGTGGACTTTCCTGACTACTTTGTTGATCTCTTGTGGTTTTTTTTTTTTGTTTGTCTCCTCTGTGCACTGTAAACTCCATGAAGACAAGAGTTTTTTGTGTGTGTGTTTGTTTTCCCACTACTCTATTTCAGCTTCTAGATAGTGCCTGGCTCATAATAGACCTTTAATAAATATCTGCTGAATAATTAAACAATAATTGATTCTCTAAAAGAAGAGGTTGATTGAAAGAAGAGCTATAAATGAGTGCAGGAAATACACTCAACTCATTAAACAAACCCCATTTTAACAAATCAGCAAAGCTCATCAGTATTTTTTTAAAAGGTTCTCAGCTTCAGCATTCATTTGGTATCTGAAGCATCACTTTCCCTTAATACAGTTCGTTAGCAAATGTAGGTACATTTAGGGAAGAGGTGAAGGCTTTCTCTCTCTGACAGTTTCCATAGGGTATTCCTCTGTAAAGATATGCAACCAATTCTGAATCACATGACAGAAAATCAGACACATTTCACTGTGTCTAACTATTAGTGAACAATTCCTGAGCACCATTTTCTTACAAATGTATACTCTACAAAACATTTACACATATGCCTTCCCCATCGCTCCACGACGGTCCTTTAAAGTAGATAATTTATAAAGGAGGGAAACCATTAAAGAGATTGTAAGGAATATAAGTTCTATGAGAGCATGAATTTTGTCTGTGTCTATTCACTAATGCAGCCCCAAATCCTAGTGCCAAGAAAAAAAAAAAAAAAAACGCACTGCTGTCAAGTTGATTCCAACTCATAGAAACCCTGTAGGACAGAGTAGAACTGCCCCATAGAGTTTCCAAGGAGCACCTGGTGGATTCGAACTGCTGACCTTTCGGTTAGCAGCTGAACTCTTAACCACTACGCCACCAAGGTTTCAATCCTGGCGCAGTGCCTGGCATATCCGCCCACCCACCAAAAAGAAACTCGCTACCATGGAGTCGATTCTGACTCATAGCAACGCTATAGGACAGAGTAGAACTGGCCCATAGCGTTTCCAAGGAGCATCTATTTGATTTGAAGTGCTGGCCTTTTACTTCTCAGCCAGTAGGCCTTTAAGAAATACATAAGAAGAAACAAAGATGGTGCTCAAAGTAAGTTTTAGAACAAGGATTTCCACAGCTGTCTGACTCCAGCTTCAGCAGCCTTACCACTTCCGCACAGAGTGTTTCCATAAAACCTTTGCATGCTGCCCTGTTTTCTACAGCCCTTGTGTTAAATAATATTCACCTCTGCATCTCCACCTCAAGCAGGATGGAGCCTTACTTACAGATTTTTCACCTCCTTCTAATTACACTAAATAACTTTGTGCCAGAGCTATCAATGCTCAAAGGGAGCCTTACAAATAGAAAAGAACAACCCATTAGCATGACTCTGTTTGCTGGCCCTGGAAACCTCTGGTCTCTTTCAACCAGAAATATTTGCCTGTCCTTCCCTGAGTTGGCAGCACTTTATGTCCTGAATGTCCTCTGTATCTATCTAGAGTTAATGCAACTGACAACCCCTTTCTATTTACCTGGAATTTCTATTTTCTCATTCATTTATTTGTCAACACTCCATACATTTATTTTGTAACTACTCTGAGCTTGACACTGAGCAAGATACTGTGGAAAGAGCTGTGATTACACTCCCTTCCCTCGTGGTACTTAGTAAAATAATTATACAAATAATTTCAATTTTGATTTTGATCAATGCTATATGAGACATGCAGGATGCTTTGGGAGAATGAAACGGAGGGACTGAAACATCTTAGCTGGACCACAGATTGCAGCGGGAGAGAAGCATATACGTCACCCAGGGGTTCAGTTAACTTCATTAAGTATTGTTCAAAGGTCATGTAATTTTAGCTGAGGTGAGGCAGCCACACAGAGCAGGAACAGATGCAGCAGCAGGGTTTCTCCAGACCTGCCCATTCCTTGCTACCCCCACCGAAGTCCTTAGCGGAGTTGGGTGACAGTCACTAGTCCTGGGCATAAATATTCAGACCATGCTCTTTGAAGCACATGGCATGATTGTACTTCTGGGAAAAATTTATGTAATTAAAAAACATGTAATTCGTCATTTGCTCTTCCACCATAATGACTGTGGAAGTTAAAATGGAGCTTCTCTCAGCCTAAGCCCCTAAGTGAGGAGATAGTTAGCAGAGACTCCAGCTAACCCACGAAGGACACGTGGCATAAGGCAGAAGTAAAGCATTGTTGTTTCAAGCCAATGAAATCTTGAAGTTTTTTGTTACTGCAACATAACCTAGCCTATTCTGACTAATACAGGTCAGGAAGCTGCCGTATCGCTGTTGAGTCTTGCCAGAACTAAAATGAGTAATGTTGTGCTGTGATACAGCACTTTAAATAAAAAAGGGTAGCATCACTATTTAGATTTAATCAGTAAAATTGTAATCAGTACAACTGCATTATCTTGCCAAAGAAAATGAACAATCAGCAGTTAGGGGACCCTAACCCATTTCTCTGCCTCAAGTTATCCAGACTCCCTGAAAGCTCATTTCCATCCAGCCATTAGCCTGGTCCGTTCTGGTCAGGGACAGTAGCTGAAGAGGTAATGAAGGCTCCCCTGAGAAGGTGAATTCAAGTCTAATGCATTAGGAAACTCGCTTAATTTACCATGAAAAGAACAATTTCTCTTTGCACCTATGCATAACCCCATAGGTAGCAGGAGTTTAATAAGTAACTATTGGTGGGGTGCTTTATTAAATCATCTGTATTTTTACTAAGTTAACTCACAGTAAATAATAATTAAGATGAAGCATAAGTATATGTTAAGAACCTTATATATCAGTTTTTACAAAGAGCTAAAAGTGTTAGTAACAGAATACTAAGTGGTGGTCAATGGACTTAAGTAATTAACCACATCAATAATTAGATGCCCCGAGTGAGATGAAACTAATGAAAGAATTTCAGGGTCTATTATATCACAAAAACAATGGAGAATAATTCCTGGTTATGTGGCACCAGTCTGATATCAGTGAAATAATTTAACTTTCTAATGACCTTTTCATTCAGATTTGATTAATTCTGTATCATGGCATTAGCTCATGCAGTGAGCCTTAATGCCATGAAGATATTGTAATTACCTAGCAGAATCAAGGCCTATAAGCACTCAAAATTGCAATAGAAAATGCCATCATCTGGAAGTGCTTCGGCATTGGGAGACAAATATAGGGCAAAATTATCTATTATCCATACTGCAATCTAATACCTAGGTACTAGAGGTAAATCATTAAAATGTGATTGTAGTCTCCAACAACTTTAAATTATCCCAGGCTATTAGTAACAATACTGTAATGCAAACAACTTGATTGCTTTTCAAAAAAATAAATTTCTTTTTCTTTCCTTTCACTTATGCACTGGTTTCTAGCTTTTGGCTGCTTCCCCAGAATCCACCAGTCATATGCTACCTCTAGGGATGCTCTGGGCTGACAAAAACTTGGGCGTATAGAATTGCCAAACACTTTAAGAGGCCATCAATCTATTATTGGAAAAAAATTAACAGTGCTTAAACAAAAAGGTATTGGAGATTTGCAAAGAAGCTCTGAGCAGAAAAATATCTAGCAATGTATAATAGAAAGTGATTTCCAAGGGAAAATGAAAGGCACATTCTGTTTTTCCAGTAGGATATAGTAAAGTTCATTTTTCAGGAGACTGGGCCAGCCTCAAGCCCTGGGGGAGCAGTGGTTAAGAGCTCAGCTGCTAACCAAAAGGTTAACAGCTCGAACCACCAGCTACTCCTTGGAAACCTATGGGGCAATTCTACTCTGTTCAGTAGGGTCAATATGAGTTGGAATCAATTCAACGGCAACGGGTTTTGAGCTTGGGCCAGACTCGAAATACAAAGCTCTTCAAGCAAAATGTTATCTCAAATGCCTTTCTAATTGTTCAGCAAATGATTATCTATAACTTAGCACCTCACAGTTTACAAATTATTTTTACATTTCATGCCCACAACAGTTGTGAGGAGGAACAAATAGAGAGTATCTTTCTCCTTATCCTGCTTACAGGAAAATACTGGGGTCAGAGGGTTGTGCAGTCGACTTGACTGAGGCCATTAACTAGTAAATCTCAGTGTGGTCTCAATAAGAAAGCCCAGGCCTTGGCGAGAAGACCTGAGTTCCCATCCCAACTAAATCCCATGCAAGCTATGTGTCATTGTTACTATTACCAAAATTTTTGAACCTCATTTTCCGTACATACAGAGTGAATATAATACTTCGAGGAGTTGTTAAATAAATAATAGACTAAAAAGGGAAAATCTTAGCACTTGCCAGTAGTATGCTAACAAATACTAAACAACTGGCTGTTTGAAAAAAAATTGTATGTATATGCAAATAAATTTATCGCAAATGCCACTGATGTAAAAGTTATATAGTACACAATTAATAAACAAAAATAAAATATACAATACTTGTTATTCTAAATTCTACATGGCCAATTGATTCTCATGAAATGCTTCCATTGATTTTTGCCAAACTCTTGTATCAGTAGCCAAATTATGGCTGCAATCCAATCAGGATTTGACGAAGGAAGTTGCATTCCAATATGTTATCTCTTTCCCCAATTTAGGAATCATCAATACCTGTGACGTGACATAATTGCAGGCTGATGTTTCTGTTTACATTTACACACAGGAGGAAGGTGAAACAACCATGATACATACGTGTCTGAACCTCACTTGTTCATCAATGAAGGGAATGATGTCTCTGCCGAATCAGGTAGTTTTCAAATGCTAGATGAATGCTTCCTCAAATTTTATACTATTTACTATGTAACAGCAGGATACACTTTTAAGTTTAATCTGCATTATTAACATTTCCTAAGATGTAGACGATCAACAAAATAATAAATCAAGATCTGATTTGTAGCATTTGCTAATCATGGGTGATTTCAAGCTACCAATATGACATCACTGGGCATGGAGTTGAGAAGCGATCATGTGCAGTGGCATACCTTTGTATAGTATTTCCACCACGCAAATGCAGTAGGCATAAATAGCCTTGGGAGCATACCTGTTGCTGTTCAGTCACTTCCAAATCATAGCAACTCAATAGGACAGAGTAGAGCTACCCAAAGGATTTTCAATAATTGACTCCTTTGAATTGCGGTTTTGGCGAAGAATATTGAATATATACCATGGTCTGCCAAAAGAATGAATGAATCTGTCTTGGAAGAAGTACAGCCAGAATGCTCCTTAGAAGCAAGGATGGCAAGACTGTGTCTTACATACTTTGGACATGTTATCAGGAGAGACCAGTCCCTAAGGAAAGATATCATGCTTGGTAAATTAGACGGTCAGCGAAGAAGAGGCAGACCCTCAACAAGATGGATTGACACAGTGGCTGCAACAATGGACTCAAGCATAACAACGATTGTGAGGATGGCACAAGACCAGGTAGTATTTGGTTCTGTTGTACATAGGGTTGCTATGAGTCAGAATCGACTCGACAGCACCTAACAACAACAAATCTTTACAGATTTGCTACATCTTTCTCCCTTGGAGCAGCTGGTGGATTTGAACTACTGACCTTTTGATTAGCAGCTGAGTGCTTGACCACTGTACCACCAGGACTTCTTTTCAGAAGCATTAAAAAATAAAAAAAAAACCATAGCAACCCTATAGAACAGAGTAGAACTGCCCTACAGGGTTTCCAAGGGGCAGCTGGTGGCTTAGCAGCTGAGCTCTTAACCGCTATACCACCAGGGCTCTAAGCGTAGGAGCCTTTGGTGCATAAATAGCAGTAAAATGTAGAACAACGATCTGGAAGTGATGAGCTTTGAGTATCTATTACCTGTTTTTAATAGATTTTATTTAAGAGTAGGTTGATATAATTTAATTTTAATAATAATATTTAACAACTGTCTTGAAATTTTTTTGAAAATTTAACAACAGGTTCTCCTGGGTGAGCCAGAACTAGCTGGCTCCAGCACACAATGGAACCCACCACACACCGGAGACTAAATTGACTCCTTACTTTGCATCTTCTTTACTATTTCTTGGAAACCCTGGTGGTGTAGTGGTTAAGTGCTATGGCTGCTAACCAAAGGGTTGGCAGTTCGAATCAGCCAGGCGCTCCTTGGAAACTCTGTGGGGCAGTTCTGCTCTGTCCTATAGGGTCACTATGAGTCAGAACTAACTCAACGGCAGTGACTTTTTGGTTTTCTGTTTTCCTTAGATCAGCTGACTGCTCCATCCAGCCGAATTCAGCATTTCTGCCTGTGGCATCTAGGAGCACTGGGGAGAGGGCAGAAGAGCTGCTTTTCATTACATCAGCTTCAAAAACTTCCAAACGTGCCTAGTTTACCTTAACAGTCATTATGCACCAAACATATAAATTCAGCTGAAACTTTTTGATTCTGTTTTTAAAATCAGCTGGCTTCTTGGAAATAACCATGATCACTAAAAAAAAAAAAAAAAAAATTACTCTTTGTGTCTAAGGAGCTACTTTTTTTTTCTGTCTAGGCCCAGGCTAAGAGGATCAGCATAATCCATAGTTTCCTTTCTGTTTCTAGAGCACTCACTCTCTAATTCAGGAGACTTTCCACAGAGAGAACCCAGTGCTGGTCAGCCCAATCTTGCCCAGGAGCAATTTGAGTTTTAGCAGAAGTGCAAAGCTCCCTCAGCACAGTGATTCTCACTATGTAGCAAGGTTTCCCCTAGATCAGAGACTAAACCAGTTGCCGTCAAATCCACTCTGACTCATGGGCACCCCATGTGTATCAGAGTAGAACTGTGCTCCATAGCATTTTCAATGACTAATTTTTGAGAAGTAGGTTGCCAGGCCTTTCTTCTGAGGGGCCTCTGGATGAACTTGAACCACCAACCTTTGGGTTAGCAGCTGAGTGTGTTAACCATTTGCTCTGCCCAAGGACTCCAGAACAAGGGTTTTAATAAGGGAATCTTATGACTCTGAGGATAATATTCTAGAAGGGACCTAGGAATACTTATACATTACTACAATCCAGCCACTCCTCCGGAGAGGCTTCTGAAAGGGAGACATGGATGGACAAAAGAAGCAAAGCAGGCAAGTGGACTTTCTTACTATCTGACCTATAGCCTCAGACCTGAAAGCAAAACTCTAGCGGGCTGGATTTCAAGAAGAAAATCCTTTTTTTCCTAGAGAAGAAAATTGTCTTCTGGAAATTGACCTATATAATTACCCTGACCAGAAGATTTAGTGAACACAATTTGCTGTGATTCATTCTGCCCATTCCTTTAGTAGCACTGTCTGGTAGTTCTTAGAACCCTGCAGTGCAGTTGCCACAAATATAATCAACCAAGTTGTTCCATCTAAACAATGGCGCTAGTGTGTGTTTTATAGATCCGAAGAAGCCGAGTTTAAAAGGCAATGGAAAAAAATTATTCTGGAATAGAAGTGAAAAAAGAGTCCCTTTTTTTTTCCAAAGTACATTTTTGGGGAAGAAAATTTTGAAAAGTCCTCTTAAACTTTTCTTGTTATTATTCTCTAGGTCTTTAAGACTGACCCAGCCTATGTTTTTGAATAGAAAAATGCTAAAATGGGTAGAGAGGATCTTTACTATCCCAATAAGTGCCAGTTCCCTAAGCCATGTGCTATAGTTCCACTGCTGTTCTGTCTGTCTGAGCAGGTGTTCCAACGTCTTCATCTTGGAAAGTCATAAACCACGCTAAGGAGATAAGAGTGACGTCTCTTTACTACTGTTAGCAAGTAATCGTGAGTTAAGAAACTAACAACAGATGATCCTTAACTATAAATTTCTTGACAGGTACGAGTTTAACGTTTTATTCATAAATGTGTTCTGAGTTTAATATGCATCTTTAGAGTTACAAACAGTACTATTTTTGTTTGTTTATTTTTCAGTTTCAATATCAATTCAAAACTCCTTATCTACAATCTCATTCTTAGGTCTTTAAGAAGAGAGCACTTTGGAGAGAAGGTAAGCCACAGAGAAGGGCAATCTTGTTATGGAATAAGTGGCAAAGATAAAAAGAGATGGTTAATCTTTAAGCGGAAAAGCAGCATGGTGTGAAATGCCTGAAGATGATTTTTTCTACTCGTAAGTAGGTCGTATTCATAGATATTTGCACCATCAACACAAGCACTTCAAAATGATTTTCTATAATCTCTTCTCTGAAATGAAATTCAGAATGAGGTGTCCCACCACTCAACCTATGGGTCTCCAAAGATATAAAAAGTGCCATATTTTCCACCAACACCTAGAAACTCATTTCTGATCATAATCTTTGTCTATTGAGGCAGTCAATTTTTGTGACAAACATGACAAGACTGAAGCAATTTCCTGGGTCCCTGGGTGGCACAAACATTAAACAGTTGACTACTAGCTGAATGGCTGGTAGGTCAAACGCACCCAGTGGCACCTCAGAAATAGGCCTGACAATTTGCTTCCAAAAAGTCACAGCCTTGAAAATCCTAAGGAGCAGTTCTACTGTGCACACATGGGGTCACTATGAAACGAAACTGACTTGACAGTAACTAACGACAGCAAAAACAAAGTGGCACCCTGAACTTGGTCTTTGAACCATTGATTCCAGTGCAATCCAATCAACATTATTAACAAAGCACCAAAACTTTTCCTCTATGTAATATACATTACAATAACATCATACATTTTATTTTCTTTAAAATATGGCCTTGTGCTATATGTTATATAACTTGAAACAGAATCAGTGATCTTTTAGAGAAGACATAGAATGCCATTATCACAGCTTGAAGCACTATAATAGTGGTCTATTGACTTATGTGACTTTCTTTCCCATTTGTTAGCTCATTGGAAGCAAGGACTGTGTATTATTTGAATTTGTAATATTGAGGCTTACCAAATTTTGTGGCAATAGCTAGGTGCCTAATAGATATATGATGAATGAGTGAAAAACTTTTTATTGTAAAGACACGAGGAAAGTGCATCTATAAAATGAGATGCTATCCAAATGAGGATATACACATTTGATCAAGAAAAACTAGTTATGGTGGTTAGAAACATGCACCAGATGGAAAGCAATTATTATCTTAAAAGATTGTGAATATGTTCCAGTGGTGGGCGACATTTAGACGAGTATATTCAGCTTAGAACAGGTAATCCAGCCCTGGCTCCAAGAAACTCACAATGTCGAATGAATCTTCTGGATGAAATTAAACAATAAAACCTATGACATTAACCACAGTTCATCTGTCAGTTTGTTGTGCAGTGACAGCTTGTGTGTTTCTATAACGTTGGAAGCTATGCCTCTGGTATTTCAGGGTTACTTATGGTGGACAGGTTTTAGAGACTAAAACAAACTAGGAAGAAAGGTCTGGCAATCTACTTCCAGAAGTAGGCAGTGAAAACCTTATGCATCACAACAGAAGACCCTATGGATCACAACAAAATATTGCCTGATACAGTCCTGGGAGATGAGACCCCCTAGGTTGGAAGGTACTTAACAATAACTATAACAATAGACACAAACATACAATAATCGTGAAATCGGTACAGGACCAGGCAACATTTCAGCCTGTTACACTAAGGTCTCCAAGAGTCGGAGCCAACTTAATGGCTACTAATAACTAACAACACGACCCTAAAGAAATTTTCTGAATATTGGGAAGAATTTATCCTCAAAATATGAGCTATTGAGAAGTCAAAAAAGAGAATCTATTCTGCAGTAGAAATAGATTGTTTTGAATACTATGACCATCCAGAATAACTATATTAACTATAAGACTGATTATTGTTGTTGTTGTTGTTGTTAGGTGCCATCGAGTTGGTTCTCACTCATAGCGACCCTATGTACAACAGAACGAAACACTGCCCGGTCCTGTGCCATCCTTACAATCGTTGTTATGCTTGAGCTCATTGTTGCAGCCACTGTGTCAGTCCACCTCATTGAGGGTCTTCCTCTTTTCTGCTGACCCTTTACTTTGCCAAGCTTGATGTCCTTCTCCAGGGACTGATCCCTCCTGACGACATGCCCAAAGTATGTAAGACTGCGCAATCTCGCCACCCTTGCTTCTAAGGAGCGTCCTGCTTGTATTTCTTCCAAGACAGATTTGTTCATTCTTTTTGCAGTCCATGGTATATTCAATATTCTTCACTAACAACACAATTCAAAGGCATCAGTTCTTCAGTCTTCCTTATTCATTGTCCAGCTTTCACATGGATATGATGCAGTCAAAAATACCATGGCTTGGGTCAGGTGCACCTTAGTCTTCATGGTGACATCTTTGCTTTTCAACACTTTAAACAGGTCCTTTGCAGCAGATTTACCCAATGCAATTTAAAGCAGTTTAAGTTCTCCTCAGCGATAAAGTCTGATCTAGCAAACTTGGAGTTATCTTGACTTTAGCAAAACAAGCTTGGAGCTGTTTTTTGAGGAAAAATAATTAAAATAAATATTAAAAAAGAAAAAAACAACAACCACCTAGTGATCCATGTGTTAGTACATGAGAAAGGGATTTCTGAGGGATGGAAGTCCCAGCAGGGGAAATAAGCAGTTCAACCTCCCTCAAGGAAAAAGGTGAGACATCCCCCTTTTCCCACTGCCTTAAACCCTGTGAAGAGCTATTCTCTACCAGTATTAGGGCACTTGTGTGTACATTTCAACAGCAGTCCCAGTATCTGGGAACAAATGGCAGAACATTATTTCACTCATCTGAACAAAACCTAGCAATTTAAACAGCAGGAGTTCAAGTGTTTTATCAACAGCATGCTACCATCAAAGCTAAAAGAAAAAGAATAGAAAAAAAGAAAACCCTCAAAAACAAAGTCCCTTTAGCAATGTAGTACAAATGTTTAGTGAACTATGCCTTTGGGATAGAAAAGTGTCACAGCATGCAACAAGGTGGCAGTCATTCAGAATGTCAGTGAAATTATCTTTTTTCCCTTTCTGAGCTTCCAAGTATGTCTCCATACTTTATTCTACCTCCCATGAGGGTATCAGAATACACTGTTCAGAAAATAACTGCTTTGCTTAGTTTGCCTAGTCTGAACCTTGTGATTTCACCATTGGTCATCTTCCAGGATAGCCATAATGACTCATCACTCAATGTCACCAAGCCGTGAGTCCCAGCAAATTCTCACGAGATCACCAGATTGACCCTTTGCCCAGTATAAGCCCTATCGTCACTGCTGAAATCAGACAGCGTTCTTTCTTAAGTTTCTTCATCCCAGGAAAAATTCAGAGTTCACAAAATCATTCCAATTTTTTTTTTTTACAAAGAGATGGAACATAATAATGAAATATACAGAACAAATCTAGGAGTTCTGCTTAAAAATCAGATTAGTGCTCAGTACACAGAAATCTTAGGTGTTGTGAAAACTGTAAATACTTCTAAAAGTTCCAGTAATCTTTATGATGCTGTGTTAAAATCTGCTTTGATCATTCATTCCAAGCTAATACTTTTATATTATCCTATATACTGGTTTGTAATTTATAAATGTTGGCATTTTCAACAAGTGCACCAGAATGCAAGGTACTGGGAATTCTAGACAAGACCTAGCTCCCTACTTTCAGAAACTCATTCTCTATTTGAAAGCCAAGATGTTGGTATTTAATATATCAAGACAGTACATGGCATATTAAGCAATTCAAGAAGCATCAGTAGGTAGAATAAAGTCAAGAGCTAGATGAGTTATTAAGTAAATAAAGGTTACAAGTTCATAGATATGAAAAGAGTTGTGCTGAGGTAGAATCAGAAATGGATCTTGAGAGATAATTAATATTTTTATGGAGAGAGATGAAGGAAGAAATTATCAACCTGAGCCAGCTGAAAATGAACCCAGTTTGTAGATGGATGTGGAGGTGACAAAACTGATTACAACTGGTAGCATATACATGAATGTTCTTAGAATTAAGGTTGGAAAAGCAAATTTTTTTTGGATTGTAAGGTGGCTTGAATGATACCTTAAGTTATAAATTTTAATTTTATTAACTTCTGCCCTATCTTGCTCTAAAATGATTTGAGACAGCTTACTAAGCTGCAGCTAATCAAGAAAAAATATATAATTTATACTTCAGAAAAAAATGAGTCAAAATAAAAATAAGGATTTAAAAAATAGAAGTTAGAGGGTAGGACCAAGATGGTGGAATAGTCGGACGCTTCCTGTCGTCCCTTTTACAACAAAGATCAAAAAAAAAAAAAGAGAATTGAATATATATGACAATCTAGGAAAAAGAAAAAGCTAAAGAATCTGACTGAATGGTGGGTGGAAGGAGTGACAATTCAAAAGAAACAGGAAATTGCAGACTACAGATTCACTAGTGCCCTGCTAGCTAAAACTGGACAGTGCACATGAGCTGAGGCAAGCAGCAGAGGCTCACCACATCCAGTGCAGCCAAGTAGCAGCAAATCGGCACTTACCTCCAAAACCAAACAGGAGCAACACCAGACCTAGGAAAGTTAAGTACAAGCCCTCAACCTACCATGTGTGCTGGCAAAATAACCCCTCCCCCTCTCCCCAGAGCTTCACAGTGCAGACCACTTCCTTCCTCTCACTCACCCCCCACCCTGCTCTGACATCAGTCCCACAACACTCAACAACACCATGCCCCCCAAGTTGAGAACTCAGAGTTCATTGGTAGGCCCTGCCCCTTCACCCAGCCACTAGCATATAGGGTCCACAGATTTGCAGTGTCCCTCACCCCCACCCAGTGCCTTGTGGGTCAATTTAACACCACATGCCCTCATTAGCATAAAACAGCAGAGCGCACACCTGAAGTCCATTTTTACCTGCAGCAGTCAAGGAGGAGCTACAGAGTTGTGACATTTGACACTGACCTACCACCTAAGAAGGGGACTTATTCATCCACATCAGGGTCATGAGGGCCGACAGTACCACCTACTCCATCCAGCTGCCCGCAACACAGGTCTGAGAATTAGTGGTGGCTCCGAATCCCTCCAACCAGTGGCACCGGGCACTGAAGAACTATCTGCACAACCCCTCCCACTATGTGCTCTAGGGGACTGGGAAACTCCCTCCACCCAGGCACCTGGGAGTAGTCTTCAGCCCCCTGCCTTGCCCCACACATCACCCCTCCACAACAACTGAGACCTGTGCCTGCTCTGAACACCCCCATGCAGCCCTGCCTGACTAAGACTGCAGTGGAGAGTCTGCACTACACTCTCAGTGACCGATGATGGAGACACCTGTGCCTGCAATAACTGCACCCCGTAAGAACAGTGAACAGACTCCTGGACTCACACACCTAGTTGTTGTTCTAACCACCTGGAGACAGGCATAAGATCTTCAATAATGCCGAAAATCAATGTAGCTCACACGTCCAGCCTACTTGGGCATATCAAAATGAAACAAAAAGTTAGGACACAGTAAACAAACATAAAATAAATAAATATAATAACTTTATTGATGCCTCAGAGAACAGTAAATATCAAATCACATAAAGAAGTCAGTCAAGATGGTTCCAGCAAGTGACCAAAATAAAGAACCAGAAAACCTTCTGGAGGAAGATAAGGTAACGGAACCACCTGAGAAAGAATTCAAAAGACTAATATACAGAGCTTTCCGAGAGATCAGGGAGGAGATCAGGCAAAACTCAGACCAAGCCAAGGAACACACAGAAAAAGCAATAGAGGATTTCAGGAAAACAATACAAGAAAAAAAAAAAAGGCAAAATTAACAGGCTGACAGAAACCACCTAGAGACAGCAACTGGAAGTCCAAAAGACTGACAACAAAATTTCAGAATTAGACAACTCGATGGAAGTCAGAATTAGAGAAATTGAAGATAAATCACTTGACACCAATTTATTTGAGCAAAAATCAGAAAAAAGAATTTTTAAAAAAAACCTAAGGATTATGTGGGACACTATCAAGAGGAAAAACCTACAAGTGATCAGAGTACCAGAACCGAGGGTGATAACAGAAAAAAATAGAGAGAATTGTTGAAGATTCGCTGGCAGAAAACTTATCTGATATCATGAAAGACAAGATATCCAAGAATCTCAATGAAATCCATACAGGGTAGACTCCAAAAGAAAGTCACCAGCACATCAAAATCAAACTTGCCAAAACCAAAGACAAAGATATAATCTTGAGAGTGGCTAGAGATAAATGAAAAATCACCTACAAAGGAGAACCAATAGGACTCAATTCTAATTACTCAGTAGAAAGCATGCAGGCAAGAAGGCAATGTGATGACATACATGAAGCCTTGAAGGAAAAAAAATTGCCAGCCAAGAATTATATGCCCAGCAAAATTGTCTCTCAAATATGGTGGCAAAATTAGGTCATTGCCAGACAAACAGAAATTAAGGGAATTTGTAAAAACCAGACCAAAATTACAAGGAATATTAAAGGGAGCCTTCTGGTTAGAGAACAAACAACATCATACAACAATCCAAGACTAGGACCAGGACAGATTAAGATAGAGAATTCACAAAAACAAATCAAAGCTTAAAGAATGAAAATAGGGAACCAGAGATGTCAATATGTAAATAATGACAATGTCAAAACAAAAAAAGAGGGATAAACAGTGCAGTCACAGAATTTCCATATAGAGAGGACGTTTAGGCGATATCAAGAAATAAAAGACTTGTTTAAACTTAGATATACGATAATAGTAGGAGACTTCAGCACTCCACTTTTGGTAAAGGACAGAACATCTAGAAAGAAACTCAGTAAAGATACAGAAGATCTAAATGCCACAATCAACCAACTTGACCTCACAGACAAATACAGAACACTCCACCCAACAGCAGATAAGTATACATTCTTTTCTAACACACATGGAACATTCTCCAGAATAGATCACATTTTAGGCCACAAAGAAAGCCTTAACAGAATCCAAAGCATCAAAATAATACAAAACATCTTTTCTGATCATGCCATAAAAGTAGATATCAGTAACAGGAACAGCAAGGGAAAAAAAAAAAAAAATCAAATACACGGAAACTGAACAACACCTTTCTTAAAAACTACTGGGTTATAGAAGAAATAAAGAAAATCATCAAGTCAAATGAGAATGAAAACACGTTTTACCAAAACCTTTTTGACACAACAAAAGCAGTGCTTGGAGGTCAATTTATAGCAATAAATGCACACATCCAAAAAGAAGAAAGGGCCAAAATCCAAACATTAACCCTACAACTCTGACAAATAGAGAACAGCAAAAGAAGCACTCAGGTACCAAAAGAAAGGAAATAATAAAGATTAGAGCAGAAATAAAAGAAATAAAGACTAGAAAAACTATTGAAAGAATCAATAAGACCAAAAGTTGGTTCTTTGAAAAGATCAACAAAACCTACAAACCAATGGCCAAACTGGCAAAATAAAAACAGGAGAGGAAGCAAATAACCTGAATAAGAAATGAGATGGATGATATCTCAACAGAAACAACTAAAATAAAAAAAGTCGTAACCAAATACTATGAAAAATTGTACTCCAACAAATTTGAAAACCTAGAGGAAATGGACAAATTTCTAGAAACAGGCTACCCACCTAAACTAAAACAAACCAAGGTAGAAAAACTAAAGAAAGCCATAACAAAAGTAGAGATTGAAGAAGTAATTAAAAAAAAAAAAAAAAAAGAATTCTATCAAATTTTCAGATAAGAGCTAAAACCAATACTGCTAAAGCTATTTCAGAGCATAGAAAAGGAAAGAACACTCCCGAACTCATTCTATGAAGCCAGCACAACCCTGATATCAAAGCCAGGCAAAGACGCCACAAAAAAAAGAAAACTACAAACCAGTATTCCTTATGAACCCAAATTAAAACTGAACCCATTGCCATTGAGTTGATTCCAACTCATAGTGACCCTATAGAACAGAGTAGAACTGCCCCACAGAGTTTCAAGGAGCACCTGGTGGATTTGAACTGCAGACTTTTTGGTTAGCAGCTGTAGCTTTAACCACTACACCACCAGGTCTTCCCCCTTATGAACACAGACAGAAAAACTCTCACAAAATTCTAGCCAATAGAATTCAACAATGTTTATCAAAAAGATAACACATCATGACCAAGTGGGATTCATACCAGAGTATGCAGGGATGGTTCAACATTAGAAAATCAATCAACATAATTCACCACATAAATAAAAGAACCACATGATCTTATCAGTCAACACAGAAAAGGCATTTGACAAAGTCCAATACTCATTCCTGATAAATACTCGGCAAAATAGGAATAGAAGAGAAATTCCTTGACATAATAAAGGGTATTTATTCAAAGCCAACAGCCAGTATCATCCTAAATGGAGAGAAACTGAAAGCATTTCTTTTGAGAACACAAACCAGATAAGGAGGCCCTTTATCACAACTCTTATTCAGCATTGTGCTAGAGGTCATAACCAGAGCAATAAGGCAAGAAAAAGAATTAAAAGGCATCCAAATTGGTATGGAAGGGGTAAAATTATCCCTATTCGTAGATGGCATGATCTTATACACAGAAAACCCCAAGGAATCCACAAAAATGCTACTGAAACTAGTAGAAGATTTCAGCAAAGGAGCAGGATACAAGATAACCATACAAAAATCAGTAGGACTCCTCTACGCCAACAAAGATAACTTCGAAAAGGAAATCGCCAAACCAATACCATGTACAATAGCCCCCAAGAAGATAAAGTATTTAGGAATAAATCTAACCAGGGATGTAAAAGACCTATACAGAGAAAACTACAAAATATTACTGCAAGAAACAAAGAGACATATATAAGTGGAAAAACACACCATGCTCATGGATAGGAAGAATCAACATTGTGAAAATGCCAATTCTACCCAAAGCAATCTACAGATACAATGCAGTCCCAATCCAAATTCCAATGGCATTTTTGATGAGATGGACAAATCACCAACTTTATATGGAAAGGGAAGTCCCAGGTAAGTAAAGCATTACTAAAGAAGAACAAACACACTACCTGATTTTAGAACCTATTATACTGCCATGGTAATCAAAACAGCCTGGTACTGGTACAACAATAGACACATAGACCAAGGGAACAGAATTGAGATCCCAGATGTAAATCCATCCATCTATGAGCATCTGATACTTGACAAAGGCCATTAAATGGGGAAAAGACAGTCTCTTTAACAAATGGTGCTGGCGTAACCGGACGTCCATCTGTAAAAAAATTTTTAAAAAAAGACCCATACCTCATACCATGTACAAAAACTAACTCGAAATGGATCAAAGGCCTAAATATAAAATCTAAAATGATAACGATCATGGAAGAAAAAATAAGGACAATGCTAGGAGCCCTAATACATAGCATAAATAGCATACAAACCAGAATAACAATGCACAAACACCTGAAGAGAAACTAGGTAACTGGGTGCTCCTAAAAATCAAACACTTATGCTTATCAAAAGACTTCACTAAAGGAGTAAAAAGACAACCTACAGGCTGGGAAAAAAAATTTGGCTATGACATATCCAATCAGGGTCTAATCTCTAAAATCGACAAAATACTGCAACACCTCAACAACAAAAAGACAACTCAATTTAAAAAATGAGCAAAGGATATGAACAGACACTTCACCGAAGAAGACATTCAGGCAACTAACACACACATGAGGAAATGCTCTGGATCATTAGCCAGTAGAGAAATGAAAATCAAAACTACAATAAGATACCATCTTACCCTGACAATACTGGCACTAATCTGAAAAACACAAAATAACAAATGTTGAAGGGATTGTGGGGAGATTGGAATGGGAATGTAAAATGTACAACCACTTTGGAAAACTTTATGGCATTTCCTTAAAAAGCTAGAAACAGGAATACCGTAGCAATCTCACTATTTGGAATATACCCAAGAGAAATAAGAACTGTTAACACAAATAGGCACATGCACGCCCATGTTCATTGCATCACTATTCATGATAGCAAAAAGATGTAAACAATCTAAATGCCCATCAACAGATGAATGGACAAGCAAATTGTGGTACATACAACAATGGAATACTATGCAACAATGAAGAATAATGATGAATCCGCAAGACATCTCACAACATGGGTGAATCTGGAAGGCATTATGCTGAGTGAAGTAAGTCAGTCACAAAAGGACAAATATTGTATGAAAACATGATTAGAAGAATGCAAGAAATGATTTACGCACAGAAAAAAAAGCACAGGGAATAGGAGGGGAAAGGTGGGCCATGCTGTCACATTGTGGGGATTGCAACTAGTGTCACAAAACAACATGTGTATAAATTTTTGAATGAGTAATTAACTTGATCTATAAACTTTCACCTAAACCAAAATAAAAAAAAAGTGAGAAAAGGAAAAAAATAGAAGTTAATATTTAAGAAGCCTGAAATGGCATGTTATACATTTGTTAAATGTGATAGGCAAAATTAAAAATTATAGTAGCCCACATAAAAAGGGAAAAATAAGTAACGGATTAGTATTATATGGCATAGGAAATGATTGGAAAAATCACAACCAAGACTTGTTGTAATTATTAGTTGCTGTCTAATTGATTCCAAATAGAGTCATCAAAAAGTAGTCAGTTGACAGGCCCATAAAGCAAAACGAGGCACACCAGCCCCGGGGCAAGGACTAAAAAGCAGAAGGGAACAGGAAAGCTGGCAATAGGAAACACAAGGTTGAGAAGGGAGAGTGTTGACATGTCATGGGGTTGTTAACCACTGTCATAAAACAATATGTGTACTGTTTGATGAGAAACTAGTTTGTTCTGTAAACCTTCACCTAAAGTACAATAAAAAAAAGAAGAAAAATTTTAAAAAAAAGTTAGCGGAAAATATGATAAAAAACATCCTCAACAAGCCAGCAAAAATGCTGATAGAACAACTTTTCATATCTCTTATTAGGGGCTGATGATAGCATGCCAAAACATAATGGAGTAAAAGCAATGCTTCGAAGAATGATACTGTCCAGATATGTTTTGCGTGGATTGTTTGGCATAACCCAGGTATATAAGGTTAAAAGTTTGAAATTTGTCCTATAGATTAGAGGGACTCATCACAGACTTTAAACAGAACACCAATACATTTAGATGCAGACATCTGCTTTGTAACTTCCTCAAGAACCTCTCTTCATAGCAAAAAATCTACAGCCCTTGGAATGATTTAATCATCTGTCATCATGTGGACATTGCACTTATAATTTCTTTTTCTACCCTAGTTCTGGAAAGGATGGAATTTCATTCTCAAGAAAAGTATATTTTTCCTCCATGAGCTGCCAACCAACTCTTGAAGTGACATGAGTTTAAAGGTAAATGCAGGATTGCAGAAATCAACCATCATAATGTGTAAAGCTTTAATCTAGAAAGATAGGTATTTGGCTATCAGCAACACTGTGTGCTTTTAAATGTGTGATGAAGAGAGGTATTTACTTCTTATCTCATGCATATTTGAAGGTCGGCCTGTTGGAGATGCCAGTCCTTTCTGAAGGAGGTGTTACTGCAAGGGCAATGAAGGAACTATGTCCTGAATTAATCATCTTGTTTGGCAGAAATTTCATGACACCTGCCAACACTGTACCCAAAGAAAACTTGTCTTCGTCCTTCATTTTCATGGCTGGCGAATTAGCTCACGTATTTTACAAAAGAAACATCCCATATTCTAATCATTTCCATCTTCTGACATCTGCTTCATGAATATCTTTGTCAGCCAAAGATATGCCACTTGTCAGTTATAAGTGTATCTGGGTATAAAAAATGCAAAAATGCTACTTTATATTAATCCAGTGCTGTCGAGGCGATTCCAATATTAGAAGGGTGTAAAGGGCCTTAGCAGAAATGGACAAAAGTCACCAAATAAAAATCTTAAAGTTTACCCTAAAATTGACTACTTCAGTTTAAAATTTCTCACCACGAGGTTTACTGGACAGCCTTAAAATGAATAAAAAATCTAATTTATCTGGATTGTGACATATATTTTGTAATCTGATATTTTTTAAAAATAGTATGAAAACAGTAACTTTTACAGTGATATAATTTATACTTTATTTCTGTATATTATTTATTTTATCCCCCACTTGTCTGCCAGTTTGTCATACTGTGGGAGCTTACGTGTTGCTGTGATGCTGGAAGCTATGCCACCAGTATTCAAGTACCAGCAGGGTCGCCCATGGCGGACAGGTTTCAGCTGAGCTTCCAGACTAAGACAGACTAGGACGAAGGACCCAGCAGTCTACTTCTGAAAAGATTTAGCCAGTGAAAACCTTGTGAATAGCAGCGGAACATTGTCTGATATAGTGCCAGAAGATGAGCCCCTCAGCTGGAAGACACTCAAAAGAGAACTGGGAAAGAGATGCCTCCTCGAAGTAGAGTCAGCCTTAATGATGTGGGTGGAATCGAGCTTTTGGAACCTTCATTTGCTGATGATGTGGCACAGCTCAAAATTAGAAGAAAGAGCTGCAAACATCCATTAATAATTGGAACTTGGAATGCACCAAGTATGAATCTAGAAAAATTGGAAGTCATCAAAAACGAAATGAACAACATAAAGCTCGATATCCTAGGCATTAGTGAGCTGAAATGGACTTGCATCGGCCCTTTTGAATTGGACAATCACGTGGTCTACTATGCCAGGAATGACAACTTGAAAAGGAACAGTATTGCTTTCATCATCAAAAAGAACATTTCAAGATCTATCCTGAAGTACAACACTGTCAGTGATAGGATAATATCCATATGCCTACGAGGAAGACCAGTTAATACGGCTATTATTCAAATTTACACAGCAACAACCAAGGCCCCAGATTAAAAAATTGAAGATTTTTACCAACTTCTGCAGTCTGAAATTGATCAAACATGCAATCAGGATGCATTGATAACTACTGGTGATTGCAATGCAAAAGTTGGAAACCAAGAAGAAGGATCGGTAGTTGGAAAATATGAGCTTGGTGATAGAAATGATGCCAGAGATTCCATGATAGAATTTTTCAAGACCAACAACTTCTTCATCGGAAATACCTTTTTTCACCAACATAAACAGCAACTATACATATGGACCTCACCAGATGGAATACATAGGAATCAAATTGACTACATCTGTGGGAAGCAATGATGAAAAACTCAGCATCATAATCAGTCAGAACAAGGCCAGGGGTCGACTGTGGAATAGACCATCAATTGCTCATAGGCAAGTTCAAGCTGAAACTGAAGAAAATCAGAACAAGTCGACAAGGGCCAAAGTATGATCTTGAGTATAACCCATCTGAATTTAGAGACAATCTCAAGAATAGATTTGATGCATTGAACACTATCGACCGAAGACCAGAGGAGTTGTGGAATGACATCAAGGACATCATGCATGAAGAAAGCAAGAGACCATTAAAAAGACAGGAAAGAAAGAAAAGGATATCAGAAGAGACTCTGAAACTTACTCTTGAACACCGAGTAGCTAAAGCCAAAGGAAGAAATGATGAAGTAAAAGAGTTGAACAAAAGATTTCAAAGGGCAGCTCAAGAAGACAAAGTATTATAATGACATGTGCAAAGATCTGGAGATGGAAAACCAAAGGGAACAACACACTCTGTATTTCTCAAGGTGAAAGAACTGAAGAGAAAATTGAAGTCTCGAGTTGCAATACTGAAGGATTCTATAGGGAAAATATTAAATGACGCATGAAGCATCAAAAAAAAAAAAAGATAGAAGGAATACACAGAGTCACTATACCAAAAAGAGTTGTTTAACATTCAGCCATTTCAGGAGGTACCATATGAGCAGGAACAAATGGTACAGAAGGAAGAAGTCCAAGAAGGCATTGGCAAAAAACAAAGCTCCAGGAACTGACATAATACCAACTGAGATGTTTGAACACATGGATGCAGCGCTGGAAGAGCTCACTCATCTATACCAAGAAATTTGGAAGACAGCTACCTGGCCAAATGACTGGAAAAGATCTGTATTTGTGCCTATTCCCAAGAAAGGTCATCCCA
The DNA here is from genome assembly GCF_030014295.1 of Loxodonta africana. Taxonomy (NCBI): domain Eukaryota; kingdom Metazoa; phylum Chordata; class Mammalia; order Proboscidea; family Elephantidae; genus Loxodonta; species Loxodonta africana. Next base: position 40,303,796 of record NC_087349.1, read on the forward strand.
CCCAATGCAGAAATTATTGAACAATGTCATTAATATCACACACAACTAAAATTTTGCTGAAGATCATTCAAAAGTAGCTGCAGCAGTGTATCCACAGGGAACTGCCAGAAATTCAAGCCAGATTCGGAAGAGATTGTGGAACCAGGGATATCATTGCTGATTTCAGGTGGATCTTGGCTGAAAGCAGAGAATACCAGACAGCTGTTTACCTGTGTTTTATTGACTATGCTAAGGCATTCGAATAGTGGATCATAACAAATTACGGATAACATTGCAAAGAATGTGAATTTCAGAGCACTTAATTGTGCTCATGAGGAACCTGTACATAGATCAAGAGGCGGTCTTTCAAAAAGAAAAAGGGGATATTACATGGTTTAAATTCAGGAAAGTTGTGCATCAGGGCTGTATCCTTTCACCATACCTATTCAATCTGTATGCTGAGCAAATAATCCAAGAAGCTGGACTATGTGAAGAAGAACGGGGCATCAGGATTGGAGGAATACTCATTAACAACCTGCATTATGCAGATGACACAACCTCGCTAGCTGAAAGTGAAGAGGACTTGAAGCACATACTGATGAAGATTAAAGACCACAGCCTTCAGTATGGATTATACCTCAACATAAAGAAAACAAAAATTCTCACAGCTGGACCAATAAGCAACATCATGATAAATGGGGAGAAGTTTGAAGTGTCAAGGACTTCATTTTACTTGGATCCACAATCAACACTCATGGAAGCAGCAGTCAAAAACCCAAGAGATGCATTGCATTGGGCAAATTTGCTGCAAAAGACCTCTTTAAAGTGTTGAAAAGCAAAGATGTCACTTTGAAGACTAGGTGTGCCTGACCCAATCCATGGTGTTTTCAATTGCCTCCTATTCATGCAAAAGCAGGACGATGAACAAAGAAGATCAAAAAAGAATTGACACCTTTTAACTGCGGTGCTGTAGAAGAATATTGAATATACCACGGACTATCAAAAGAACAAACAAAGCTGTCTTGGAAGTACAACCAGAATGCTCCTTATAAGCAAGGATGGTGAGACTACAGCTCACATACTTTGGACATGTTGTCAAGAGGGATCAGTCCCTGGAGAAGGACATCATGCTTGGTAATGTAGAGAGAGGGTCAGTGAAAAAGAGGAAGACCCTCAGTGAGATGGATTGAGTGGCTGCAACAATGGGCTTAAGCGTAACAACGATTGTGAGGATGGCCCAAGACAGGGCAGTGTCTTATTCTGTTGTACATGTGGTCGCTATGAGTTAGAAACAAGTCGATGGCACCTAACAACAACAACATTAATTTTATATTTAAGGCCTTTATATTTCTACTTCAAAATCATGAAAAGGAATAAGCTCTTTCAATAGGATGAATAATACTGCCTTATAGATGTCAAATTTGGTTACCTTTATCAAGATCCACAGAGAATTGAAATAAAATAGTAAAATGAATAACTTTATTTAAAGTAATTATATGCCATGTTATTTAGGGCAAAATCACATAAAGTATAAAGTGGAATATAGTAGTATAGTTCAAATAGTTAAATCACTTCAATTAACAGCAATATCTTTGTTATATTATAATGTTGCTATAATAGAATCTCCTTGAAATAGCTTTTCTATTTAAAAAAAAACCTGTGATTATGGGTATGGGCTAAGAATAGTGTTATTGTAGAATCTATCAAATTAACTGGTGGTTCCTTATTTTTCAGTTTCAGTATTTCTGGACATACTTAGGTTAATTTCCACACTTTCTGTGAACCTGTGTTCCTCAGATAGTCACCGAATAGGAACTGCCAACATGCTCATATATATTTGACTCAGAGATACTTGCCTTTTTTCATTTCCCTTGTTCCCAGAAACACAAAATTATAGTGCTTGGTCTCTCCCACACACCTACTAAAGTTATATTTTATTTTATTGTCCTGTGTGTGTGCACTTGTGTGTGTGTTAATGCAGAAGCTAAGTGTGGTAATCATATATGGTAGATGATTTTTTAAATAACCAAAACATTAAACTGACTTTTCTCATTAGCACCAGAACTAGTACAGAATATGCTTGTCTGGTCTTTCAGCCACATCTTCCTGAGGACACGAAAAAAGAAAGGAAGCAACAAAATCCAAAAGCTTTGGGCTAATGAAAAGAAGATTCCAAAGTAACTAAGAATAGTTAGTGGTAACATATTAGTGCCTAAGAGGAAACTATTCAACAAATTTCATTTTGTAAATAAATATTTAGAAAACATGGGCTAATTATAAAGTCATTGTACTAGTTCTAGGTAATGTTCCCAAATCTGTGATTCCGTTTAAATATAAGAGATATTAAAACACAATTAAGGAAAAAAGAATCACGCACCAATTACTTCCACCTGTAGTTGTATATAGACTTATTAAAACAGGGATATTCTACATATATTTTATTTTATTAAAAAAAAAAAAGGTGTAAAACCCGTTATCATCAAGTCAATTCCGATTCGTAGAGATCCTATAGGACAGAGTAGAAATGCCGCGTATCGTTTCCAAGGAGCTGTTGGTGGATTCGAACTGCTAACCTTTTGGTTAACCACTGAGCACTTAACCACTGTTCCACCAGGGCTCATTCACAAGCAAACACTGGGCTATGACTGGAATTCAAGCTTTCCGATCTCCAGTAAGTTTTCTGCCCTTTACACTAGTTGAAGACTAAAGCTGGTAAACTAATTATCCTGTATAACACTTCAGTACTGTTTTATCCTCCTCAACCTGCCCTGGACTTTGTAAATAATGTTTCTTCAAAAGTTATATTCAGTCACATATTCTGTTAATGAAATGCAGGTTTATATACACACAGTAATTACTGTGTCCTGGTAATCTTTGAAAAGAGATGGATGCCCGTTTTCTCCATTTCAAATAGTTTGCCACAAGAAAGCAATTATCCTTATTTAATGCCTTGCTACTCTGGATGTATTTTTAACACTGCTACGCAGTGTTAACCATCCTCATGGCTTTTCGTGTGATCTATGCAACAATTAAATTTAAAAGCCTTATTTCTCCATGTTATGCATATTATAGCAAATTCTCTTAAGTTAACAAACTGAATCTCCTGTGGGGGTCAACAAATGCAGACAATACAAGATATAAAGAAACCCAATAGTTAAATATAAAATAATTTAAAAAGTCCTCATATTATTTTCTTTATCCTGCCTAATTTTTATATTCTCATTTCTTGATCTCTATTATTATCTTTAATTACCAGATATATCATATAGTCTTTTCTAATTAGGAGTCCTGGTGATAGAGTAGTTAAGAACTACAGCTGCTAACCAAAAGGTCAGCAGTTCGAATCCACCAGCCATTCCTATGCTCCTATGGAGCAGTTCTACTCTGTCCTATAGGGTCGCTATGAGTTGGAATCAACTTGACAGCAATGGGTTTTTCTAATGTAAGTGTGTCATTCTGCAACCAATAGAAATCATGAGCTACAAATTTTCAACTCTTTGCTGTTTGTTTTAGACAGTACTTCAATAAAAATTACTATATATGAAGTAAAATTTTGGTGGCTATATCATAACATACCTGTTGCCATCGAATGGATTCCAACTCATAGCACCCCTATAGGACAGAGTAGAACTACCCCATAGGATTTCCAAAGAGCACCTGGTGGACGCAAACTGCTAACCTTCTTGGTTTGCAGTGGCATAGTGGTTAAGAGCTATGGCATGCTACAGCTGCTAACCAAAAGGCTGGCAGTTCAAATCCATCAGGTGCTCCTTGGAAACTCTATGGGGCAGTTCCACTGTGCCCTACAGGGTCGCTATGAATCAGAATCGACTCAACAGCAATGAGTTTTGAGTTTATGTGGTAATGTAATTATCCTTTTAAAACTTATATTGCATATTGTAATTAAGTATCACGTGCTAGCTACTGCCTGTATTTCTTCTTACAGCCACAGTGGCTTCTTTATTAAATGTAGAAGTAAACTGCTGGGTTTTTTTTCTCCAAAATATATTCAGAATATGACTATCTTTTACCACTTCCATAGCTACAACTCTGGTCCAATCATCGTTTCTTACTTAAATCATGGGAATAGTCTTCTAACTAGCTTTCCTGTTTCTATGCTTATAGTGTACCATCGATTCACACAGCAACCATTTGAAAGGTACATGAGATCTGTAGCACCCTGCAATGACCTCCCTTCTCACTCAAAGTAAAAGCCCAAGTCCTTAAAATGCTTATAGACCTATATGGTCTGACCTCCTGTTTTTTCCCTGACTTCATCTCCTTCTCTTTCCCTCCAGCCCTCTGCTCCATCCATGCTCTCTTGTTCTTTTTCAAATACTGCAGTCGCACTCACATCTCAGGGCCTTTGCACTATTTCCCTCTACCTGGAATGCTCTTCTTCCAGGTATACATTCACGTATTTCCTAAGAATAGGGATAGTTTCTTACATTACACCAGTAATCAACTTTAATAACTTTAACACTGATACAACATTGTTAACTAATCTGCTATTCACAACCTGATTTTGTCAATTAACCCAATAATCCTTTTAGATTTTCCCCCTCCACTATTGTATACAGTTTGAGGTCAAGCATTATGTTTATTTGTCATGTATCTTTTGTTGTTGTTGTTGTTGTTGTGTGCCATCAAGTCAATTCCAACTGGTAGAGACCCTATAGGACAAAGTAGAGCTGCCTCACAGGGTTGGTTGGTTTCCTAGGCTGAAATCTTCACGGGAACAGATGGCCAAGTCTTCTCTCCTGTGGAGCGGCTGGTGGGTTCAAACCGCTGATCTTTTGGTTAACAGCTGAGCGCTTTAACCACTGCATCACCAGGGCTCCTTTAATCTAGATCCCTTCCGCAGCCTTTCTTTGTCTTTTATAGCCTTGGCCTTTGTAATATGTGTTTGTGTGTGTGTGTGTGTATATACACAAAAAATTTCCTCCCTTTTTTAAATAGAATTTTCCACATCTGGGGTGTTTCTGAGGTTTCCTCATGATTAGATTCAGGTTATACATTTTCAGCCAGAAGACCACATAGGCAATGTGGTGTCTACCTCAGGGGAGCCACGTTATATCCATCTTTCCCTCCTCAGACATATTAATTTTCATCACATCATCAAGGTGTTTTTTGATTTCTCCTCTGCAAGATTACTGTTTTTCTCCTTACAACTAATAAGCAGTCTGTAGGGAGAATGCCCTCCACATTTATTAGTTTTATGTCTAGAATTCTACTGTAAGCAAAAACTCTCCCTTTTCCCCTACAATGTTTTTCTTTATTTGCCTGTTTCTTCTCAGTATGGACTAATGAATCCTTATTTTTCCAAAGTTTTTTAATTCATTACTGTACTTTATCACTTCAGTGCTCAAAATTGTCTCAAATTTAGCCAGTGGGAGCTCCTTTGAGCTGGCTCCTGGGTCCTTGTTACATGCCTCCAACATTTATTGAGCACTTTCCACTCTCTGGCATGACAAGGTGTTCCAAGCTCTTCTCATTTTTACCCTATTCCAGCCATGGAATCAACTACTTCTCTGAAGAGACTGGATCATTTTAGAGGAGGATTGGCATAAGGAGAATTTTTTTTTTTACAAATCTGTTTAAAGGTATCAGAGAGCTACTAATTTAACCAGAACTTAAGGGAACAGGGTTCTTATAAATAAGGGAACTGTGGAGAGTTGAGCTAACAATCTGTGTCTGGTTTATATCTTTGGTATATTTTCTAATTCTGGACACTGAGCAAAAAGCTGAGAGTTAGGAAAAAAGGAAAGAGTGGGAGGGGCAATACTAGGAAACAGGGACCCCAGCAAAGTATTTACAATTCCATAAACCTGGAATAACAAATACTAGAGACTTGAGGAACCAAGGTTTCAATGAGAAGGGAAAAATCTAAAATTGAGCCTTCTGCTAGGACGGTTTTCCTCTAAATATGTGTAAGCCCAGTAATAGCGCCTGCAGAGCTACATGATAGGAACGTTGAATGAATCACAAGTAGGCGGAAACTTAGAAAATTTGTGACAGCCTTGAATCAGCTTAACCCAAGATTGGTTAAGATCATAGGGCCCATTTTTAACAGATTAGGCACTGAAGAAAAGATTAGTGAACTTGAAGACATGTCAATAGAGACTATTCAAAATGAAACAAAGAGACTCACTCACTGAATGTGCGAGAAAATGAATTCTGCTGGATAAGGGCGAAATACTGGGGAGGAAGACAATCAATCCCTTTTCCCATTAGACTAATGCTGCATTGGAAAAATCAGAAAAGTAAGCCAATTATTAAAACATACGGTGATTAAAGGAATTGCAGGGAAATAGAGTATACCTTCAGAGCTTTAATCTGGGATAGTACCCAATTTGGACTGTAGATTTATTTCTCAAACAATTTCTTTCCTTGTGGTAGGTTTATTAATATTTTAATAGTCATTTTTTGAGGTTCAGCTCTTAAAGAGACAGTTAAATAAAATTCCATAATGCTTACTTGTACCATGCTGCACTTTTGAGATTATAGAAATGTATATGCATTTGTATGTCATATGTTATTGAAATTAGTCAACATAATTTACATATATTGAGTAATTATAAAAGTATGCAAATTTCTTTAAATTGCCTACTGTATAAGCAGCTTCAGCAAAACCTAGTCCATTTCTTCTCTTGGGCAAGGAAGGAATTTGAACCTGCTTCTAAGTAGTATCCCAGTCTCCATTTAATCTTCGGTCTTTCTGGGCATGAGACAAGTGTCACCTCCCCCAAGAGAAGCTTCACCTGATCGCTCTCACGTGCAGACTTTCCCTTTTTGGAATTCCTATTTAGCACTTAGTCATTTTAGACACGTAATGAAACAGTGTAATACAGTTTAATTTTGTTAACAAAAGTGATGAGAATGTGTTTTTTTTTTTTAACCTAACAGTTCTTTTATACACAAATGAGTTTTAGCACTAAAATCCCTATAAGAGCAATGCACTCATTTCAGTGATGTTGCCATTACTCAAATCATTCTGTAATTTCTCTTTTGAAATTGCCATCAGCGACAGATTACAAATCACACAGGGCATTTTCCTGTGGTGGACTAATGTCTTTTCTGGTGAGGATTCAGGTCACCCCACAAAATAACTTTCTTTTCTGACCCTGCTCTTAATCTCATCCATCTGCTCTTACAATAGTTCTTACTTCAGAGGCTGTTTTGGATTGAATTGTGCCCCACCCCCCTTCTGCCCTGTGCCTGCACAGGTACTGTAACCCTCACCCTTGTGTTTGTGGAAGTGAGTCTGTTTGAAAATAGGGTTTTTCTTTTATTGTGTCACTCAGGTCATATCAGTGTAGGGTAGATCCTAAACCTAATCACTTCTGAGTTATAAAAAGAACAGAATAAGGACAAAGACACACAGGTAAAAGAAGGATGCCAAAAACCACTAAGGAAAACCAAGAATGCCAAGATTCCTGGCAGGCATCAGAAACTAAGAGGGAGACTCACAGAAGGAATCAACATGGTTGAGACCCTGATTTGGACTTTTGGCCTCCAGGACTGTGAAAAAATAAATGTCTGTTCTTTAAAGTCACCCATTTGTGGTATTTCTAGGTAACTAGACAAAGTCTAACCTTTTATTTACTCTTTAAAGTATACACCCACGAAGAAGTTAGGTGTATGAATTTTTTCACAAATAGATCATTCATTTCTTTATTCAAATGTGCCCAAAACATTACATACTAAGAGATTGCTAATGCAATACAAGGCTTGGATTCTTCCTGTTAGGAATTCATGAACTAATTGGAAAAACAGTCATATAAGACCCATTAATATACAACATGCCTCATAGTTGTAATGAACACATCTAAATATATATATACATACACACACACAACTGACAGGTTTCAGGCATCGGTACTAGAAATTCTAGAATAAAAGATGTAGTTCAGGACTTACGACCTGGTAAGGAGTATAGATAGGGACTTTATTGAAGTACAATTTCAGGAATCAGAAGATACAGGTTAAAAATTAAAATAAAGAAAAATGAAAGATTAAGAGAAAAAAAATGGGTTGGTATGTCTCCTGCATTGTCCAAGGAACTCTGGGAAGAAACTGTCATATCTCACAGGACATGAACAGAATCACTTTCCGAGTTCTCAATTTCTGATGACTAGAATAAAAAATATCCATCTCCTATTTTCAAATAAATGCTTTGATTATGATGCAGAGCAAAGTGAATGGTGACTGTGGGCTATTAGAAATCTGGGGGTGTAGTCTAAAGCAATGCTCCATAAAATTAAATTTCTTTGCAAACACATTTCTTCTTTAAACTCCTTGTAAATTTGGCAGTATAATCCACTGTAAATTTGTATTTGTTTTAATGATCCTAAGGGCAAGGACCATTTTGTTTCCTGCTAGATCTTGAATGCCCAGCACAGTGCCTAGCACCTGCTAAGCAATAAGTAAGTTATCTGTTGACTGAATGCAAAATTAGTTTTATCTATTTTCCAATAAGAAAAGCAATATACTTCAAAATATTTTTATCAACCTCACTGATAATTAATAAATAAGATGTCATTGCATTGAATCTGTCAACTTTTGAAATTAATTTGAATTGAAATAGTTGACATACCAGATTTAACCTTCATATAATTCCTCCTATTTGTCTTAGGGTCACAGTTTATGATACCTCATTCTTCCCTAAAAGAGGAATACAATTGGCAATTTTTTTTTCTCTTTTTTATGAACCTTGTCAGTTATCCTGAGGGAAGACTCTCAGAAAACCACTGAAGAAGGGGGACTGTGCAAAGTTTTGGGGTTTTTGTTAATGTAAGTTTTAACAAGTGCATCTTCTTATTGAAATGTCAAGTTAATGATTCTCAGATGCTAAGCTAAAAATGTCTCCAATCCATTGGTTTGGCTCTATTACTGTCTCGGGGAAAATTTAAGCAAAGGTCTTTTTCTGTAAAGAAAGATGACTGTTAATCTCTTTACTGTTAATGTTCTTATTTTCAGTCCATGCAAATGGACTAAGAATCTTAAATGACTCATTTTCTCAACAAATAACTTTTCATCCAAGTCTCAAACATCGTTTTCATGGCAGTCATTTTGTTGTATGCAGCTCAATCATGTGTTTTTTGTTTTTCCCATACAGTTAATTGATTGTAAGTATTCATCCTTGAATTAAAAAATCGCCATATAAGCAAACGTTGTGATACACTCTTTTCAATAATGTTAACAATAAATTAACTCATATAGATATATTCTTATGCTTTATTATAGTGTCTTATTCCCTCAATGAAGCAACCAACCAAAAAAACCAAACCCAGTGCTGTGGAGTCCATTCTGACCCATAGCGACCCTATAGGACAGAATAGAACGGCTCCATAGAGTTTCCAAGGAGCGCATGGCAGATTCGAACTGCCAACCCTTTGGTTAGCAGCCATAGGACTTAACCACTAAGCCACCAGGGTTTCCCAATAAAGCAACAGAGATATAAAAAATGAATTTGAAAACTGACAGCTTCACTCCATGTATACATCTGTAGAAAGATTCAAGGGAGTAGGTTTGCTTTAATTACACGTCTGACTGAAAAAAAAAGATTTTTTTTAATAGAAGCCATTTGAATAGTATTTACCATTTTACCACCTCAATAAACAAGCTGTTATGGATTAAAAAAATGGCTGCAGGTACTTTGCAGGACATAATGTTTTGCCTGTCATGATATCGTTCCATCTGTGCATATCTCTCTCTATATACATTTTTTTCCTAGGCAATATGATGCTTTATAAAAATCACACATTAGTTGCTGAAATGTGTTCACAAGTTTTTTGTTTTTGTTTTTGTATCATTAAGCATGGTGCAAATTAATATGTCTTCACAGGTATATTTTTAAAAATTAACATTTAATCCATTTACAGTAGTGGCAAGATATCTGTCTGAGGAAGCTATTTTTTTTTTTTTTTCAACAAATTGTGTGCATCTTCATACACTTGTTTCTTTGCACGTGCTTCCTTCCTGTACTAGTTCTAAAGACTGGTGACCTTAATATGTCCTCTTGTTGTTGTATTATCTGGTCTATATACTTTGCACTGGTCATAAGAACACCAGTTTGTTTCATAAAACAAAACTACATTTTCAAATCACTCCCTGCACGTTAAAAGTTTCTATTCTCTAGGCTTTTGAGACAAAATGGAAGTTCACCAAAATGGAAAAATGATATTCTTATCATTTTGCTTGTGAATGTAGGTGATAAAATATTAAAAGAGAAAAAAAATTTGATGTTTTCCAAATCTTTGAGAAAAAACTCACAGCACAGGAAGACAATTTTCTTGCATCTGCTCACATCCTTGCACACAAGTCTGCTTGTATTCTATTTGAAGAGCACTATAGAAGAGAGAAGGTCCCTGACACGGAAGAGGTAGACCATAAGGGAAGAACAGGGGCGTTCAGCTCCTATTTGACTAAAGACCAAAGGCTTCCATCTCCTATTTTGGGGAAAGTGTGTTTCTTTATCTCATGTTTCCATCCAGAGCTGACTATCTGGATACAGTTTACACCATGAGAATTCTCCAAAGCTGCAGTAAAATTTTGAAATGCATGTTCATTTGAAAATGTTTAGCTATTGCCTTCACCTTCGACCCTGAAGATTTTAAAAAATTAGGTAATAGTAATGTTCAAAAGAAATAGAAGACCATATTTTTATTTTAATGAAACAAAATAGTTTTTAAGGAATCAAATAATATTATTATTAGTTTGAAATCACCATATAAAGGTACAACTCATCCTGTGAAACACATATAAGACTGAACAATGACAGAAAATCTAGCATTGGATATCTGGAAAGAGTTTAGTTCTTGACTCCATAACTGCTTTGTTGTTGTTATTAGGGGTTTTGGAGTTGTTTCCAACTCATCGTGTACAACAAAATGAAACACTGCCTGGCCCTGTGCCATTGTCACAATCATTGCAATGTTTGAACCCATTGTTGCAACCACTGTGTCAGTCCATCTCATTGAGCACCTTCCTCTTTTTCACTCAACCTCTACTTTACCAAGCATGATGTCCTTCTCCAGGAACTGGTCCCTCCTGATAACATGTCCAAAATATGTGAAATGAAGTCTTACCATCCTCACTTCTAAGGAGCGTTTTGGCTGTACTTTTTCCAAGAAAGATTTGTTCATTCTTCTGGCAGTCCACGGTATATTCAATATTCTTCAGCAACATCATAATTCAAAGACTTAAAGGATACATAAGACTAATGAAATAATATACAGGTTCATGGATTGCAAGATTCAATGTGGTACAGATGCCAAATATACTCAAATTTATCTACAGAATCAATACAGTTGAAAATTGTCAAGATTTTTGTCAACTTTATAAACTTATTCTGAAATTTACATGGAAAAGCAAAGAGTCAAAAATAGCCAGAATACACTTTAAAAAGAACAATAAGGAATTCATGCCCTGTTAGCTACAGCAATTAAGACAGAGTGGTTATTGGCAAAGCAATAGAAAAATAAACCAATGCAACAGAATAGCGTCCCAAAATAAATCCATGCATATGTAAATTTTTACTAAATATAGCACTGCTGATCAGTAAAGATTACAATTTTTTCAGCAAATGCACTAGTTATTTTTATATACATATAAAAAAAATTGAGACCTCTATCTTAAGCCAGCCACAAAAACTAATTGCAGATAAATTATAAAGCTAAATGTGAAAGGCAAACCTATAAGGATTTTAGAAGCTAATACATGTAAATATCTTCACTACTTTAGGGGAGGAAAAGAATCTTTAAAAATGTAACAAAAAAGGCTAAACTTACCACATTAAAAGTAAAAATTTCTGATCATCAAAATACACCAAAAAGAGAACCAAGAAAAATAGCAATACTACGAAGAAAATATTTGCATAATATTTACCCGGCAAAGGACTAGTACCTAAGATATATGTAACATCTAGGGATCAAAAGGTAAAGACAAATGACCCAAAGACTTTTATGTTATTGTTGTTTGGTGCCGTCAAGTCAATTCCAATTCATACCCACCCTATCTACAACAGAACGAAACACTGCCTGGTCCTCTGCCACCCTCACAATTGTTATGTTTGAGCCCACTATTGCAGCCACTGTGTCAGTCCATCTTGTTGAGGGTCCTCCTCTTTTCTGATGATCCTCTACTTTACCAAGCATGATGTTCTTCTCCAGGGACTGGTCCCTCCTGACAACATATCCAAAGTATGTGAAATGAAGTCTCTCCATCCTTGCTTCTAATGAGCATGTGACTATACTTCTTCCAAGATGGATCTGTTCGTTTTCCTGGCAGTGCATGGTATATTCAATATTCTTCTCCAACACCATAATTCAAAAGCATCCGTTCTTCTTCTGTCTTCATTATTCGTCATCCAACTTTCACATGCATATGAGGCGATTGAAAACACCATGGCTTGGATCAGGCACACCTTAGTCCTTAAAGTTACATCTTTGCTTTTTAATACTTTAAAGAGATCTTTTAGAGCAGACTTTGATAGGCATTTCAAAAGAGGAAATACATAAAAAAGGTGCTTCATCTCACAAGTTATTAGAAAAATGGTAATTTAGACCAATTACACACTCAACTGATTGAATAAATACAAAAATCTAACAATTCAAGTTCTTATAAGCTGCAGGCACATGTATCACTTGGTACAGTGCCTTTGGAAAATCGTTGATATTTAGACAGCAAAGTTGAAATGTGCATAGCCTATGACCCTCCATTCTCCTTCTGGTTATAATAAAGAAACTCTTGCACATGTTCACCAAAAGGCATGTAAAAGAGTGTTCATAGCTGTATTCTCTGTAATAAATCCAAACTAGAAAAAACTCAAATATCCATGAAAGGTAGAGTGAGAAAATAAATAGTGGCATAAAATAAAATGTTATACACATTGAAAATGAACAAATGACTGCTAGGCACCATAAACATAGTGTTGAATGAATTAAACATGTCAGAGTATACACACATTATGATTTCATTTACGTGATGCTCAAGCATAGGCAAAACTAAATTATCTTGTCTATGAATGCATACCAAGGTGGCTAAACTATAAAGAAAATGATTATTACAAAACAAGGATAATTGTTCACCCTAGTGGGAAGGAGATGTGATAAAAACCAAACCCACTGCCGTCAAGTCGATTCCAACTCATAGCAACCCTATAGGACAGAGTAGAACTGCCCCATAGAGTTTCCAAGGAGCTCCTGGCGGATTCAAACTGCTAACCTCTTGGTTAGCAGCCATAGCTCTTAACCACTACGCCACCAGGGTTTCTGAGATGTGATTAGAAAGGGATATATGTATGGACTGCAGACATGTTGTGTTTCTTAAGATATTTCTATGCTGATTCATTCACCAGGCAATTGCTAAACTTTAATTTCATTTATTCTCTCAACAAAGATTAGTTGAGAACTTACTGTCTGCAAGGCACTATTTTGACATTAGCTGCAATGTTTTAAACAATTAAGCTCTTCTTATTTTTTACCATGTGCAAGACTACATATAAATATTATTCTAAGATAATTTCTTTCTTTTCTGAATTTTGATCTCCTAAGTTGTGTTTTCTAGTAAAAGATTTAAAATGCCAAAATTGAGGAAAGAAAGAAGAGGAATCCAATTTCCATTGGTAAAATTGCTTCATATAAAAATGGCATTTGAGCTTCACTTGGAAATATAATGCATGAAAATTTTATATTAGGGAAAGAGAGCTGGGTGCCAAGCATGAGAACAGACATATTCAATGACTGACACATAGGTTTATTTGACTGGATCATGGGGTTCATGTATGGGAATGATTGCAGTTAAGACCGGAAAGGTCAATACTGGAATCTCTTTCTCTCTCTCCTTCTCACTCTCTATCTCTATCTCTCCCTTCCTCTCCAAGTAAGACAACTCTTACTCATTCTTCAAATCTCTGCTTACTATCACCTCCGTAGGGAGTCCCGCTTTGATCTCTGTATTAGGGTATATAGACATAATAACTGAAACACAAGAAGTTTATTTCTTGTTCATGTAACACCACAGGGTGAATGAAGAGTTTGTCAGACAGCTCTCCTCCACATAGTTTTTCTGGGATCTAGGCCAGATGAGGCCCTGTGAGCTCCACCATGTGGCTTTCGTGGTAATTCTGGAGTTCATATCAACCCCAACAGTCAGAAGGAAAAAGAACATGGAGGGGTGCGGCATGATAGAAGGATTTTATGGGCCTGGAAGCAGATCACTGCCATTTACTCAGTTATATGCATACCTCCATCTGTAAGGGAAGTGAGAAATACAGTCTATATGTAAGCTCAGGAAGAAGGGGAAACTCAGGTTTTGGAGAGCAGCTAGCAATTTCTTCCACATACATTTAAAACAATGTTCCAGAAAATTTGAAAGGGAAGAGAAAAATTTATCAGGCTAATGCTAAAGAAAAGACAGCTGGTATCAAAATATTATTATGAGATAAAACAGATTTTTAAGCCAAACTCATTATTACCACCAAATAATGACATTCAACTAATAAAGAAAATGTAATTAAATATTAACTTTTTATGCCTAGTAACATAAAAAACATATAAATCCAATATTCAGAAACCTGAGGGAATTTAAAAGAGAAATTAACAAATCATTATGGGATTTTTTAATACACCTCTTTGTCTAATCAAAATTTGAAAAGCCAACAGAAAAAAATGGTGAGATTATAGAAGGTTGAAACAAAATCTGTACCAATACTGATCTAACCATATCTAGAACTCTGTATTTAATAATTGGAAAATACATTTTATAAATATTGTTTCCACATCATTAAGATGTTTGCATTTACTGTATATAAATTACGTAGTTGTTAGGTGCCATCGAGTCACTTCCAAGTCATATTGACCCTGTGTACAACAGAACGAAAACACTGTCTGGTCCTGCGCTATCCTTGTAATAGTTGTTATGCTTGAGCCCATTGTTTCAGCCACTGTGTCAATCCATCTTGTTGAGGGTCTTCCTCTTTTTTGCTGACCCTCTATTTTACTAAGCATGATGTCCTTCTCCAGGGACTGATCCCTTCCGATAACACGTCCAAAGTACGTGAGACATAGTCTTGCCATCCTTGCCCTTGCCTTTAAGAAGCATTCTGGCTGTATTTCTTCCGAGGCAGATTTGTTCATTCTTTTGGCAGTCCATGGTATGTTCAATATTCTTCCCCAACATCATAATTCAAAAGTGTCAACTTTCGTTTGGTCTTCCTTATTCATTGTCCACCTTTCACATGCGTAAAAGGCGATTGAAGACACCATGGCTTGGGTCAGGCATACCTTAGCCCTCAAACTAACATCTTTACTTTTTAAACACTTGAAAGAGGTCTTTTGCAGCAGATTTGCCCAATGCAATGAGTCCTTTGATTTCTTGACTGCTGCTTCCGTGGGTGTTGATTGTGGATCCAAGTAAAATGAAATTCTTGACAACTTCACTCTTTTCTGTTTATCGTGATGTTGCTTATTGGCCCATATAAATTATAGCTTACTAAAAGTAAATATGGGCCATATACCCCACTGCCGTTGAGTCGATTCTGACTCATAGCAACCCTATAGGGCAGACTAGAACTGCCCCATAGAGTTTCCAAGGAGCGCCTGGCAGATTCAAACTGCTGACCTTTTGGTTAGCAGCAGTAGCACTTAACAACTATGCCACTAGGGTTTCCTGTGGACCATGTATAAGGCCATAAAATAAGTCTCATCAAACAGAATCGAAATCATGCATCTTATTTTATACATATGGTCTCCTCTGACCACAATGCATTTATTTGAAAATGAGTAATGATCCTCAGAATCAACAAAAGAAACATACAATTAAACATTATATCCTAAATAAGTCATGTTCTAGTTCCTTCTTGGTACCTCTCAGTATTTCAACTTGCAAGGATCTTGTCAGGAATTTATTGCCATTATTCCAATCATTTTATTTACCCTGTATTCATTTCTTTATTACTCACAGACCCCTCTAGCTAATATTAATAATATCAGGTGTTGGTATTTAGCAAGAAATAGATTCAAGAATGCTGACAGCCAGCTGTCTTCATATCCAGTGTTCTCAGGAGCTCCTCTTCCTTTTACTTCTGGTTCTCTTCTCCTCCCAGCATACATTTTTGCAAATGGAGCCATAATTTGGGGGAAGAGTGGTAGGCAAAGCAGTACACATCACTTACGCCTACTGACAGCTTCTGGTTACTTGGCCCTCTGCTTAGTATTAATTTACCTAGCACTGTAACTATCGAGCACCCTTGGCCTTAAGCATATATTTGCTGAAAATTCTATGGCAATTAAATGTCATTGGTGATCTTCACACTTCTTGGTATTACGCATTATTGGGAGTCCCATACAACACTTACCTTCCTACTATATTAGCACCACTTCCTAGAGGAGTTGTACTAGAACTCTGGGTTAACTACGGGTTATACATAAATGCCGCCTCTTAACAGGTTCTTGCAAATGTTGAAAACATATTTTTTTTTCTAATTAACTACTTAAAGGCATTAAAATTTCCTGAGTCAATGATCCAGAAATTCATATGAATGCTATACAATACTATATAGCATCATGACAAAGTTTTAATTGTTAATAATTTCCACTATGATTCAGCAAAGTGGCTCTTAGCTAAAAATAAACTCTACATATGAGTCAAAAAATTTATGGGTTTTTTTTTTTTAGCTTTACAACCTTACTTATCAAACAAGTGAAGTAAAAGATGCTTGTAATTAATTGTTACCATAAGATTTTTAAAAATGAATTCCTGCAAACTGGATTCTCTTTAGTGATGCTAATATTAAGCCTACTATCTATCCTGATCCATGGACTTGGGACATTCCAGCCTCCACAATCACGTGAGCCATTTCATTGATATAAATCTCTCCATATATATATTTATATGCTTTATTGGTTTTCTTCTCTAGAGAACCCAGCCTAAGATAATTGGCAAAAGAGTACAATACAACTATAAGACCAGGTCCAAACCAGAGGTGTGGGGGGGTTTATATGTGGTTCTCTCCCTTCAAAGCCATATATAAATAATTTTGATCATTTATTATTTTGGGCCTCTGGCTGTTTTGTTATAGATTTTTAAAAATCCGATTTGATTTATAAAATTAACAGAATGCATTCATATTTGAGGGGTGTAGTCCCCTTAAAAAATAGGAAATATTCTAATCCCAATTATTACCAAAACCATTTTTTATTGTACAAATAAGCATGGTATTTTTAATATTGTACCATGCATGTCTTCAGTGTTAACTATAAGATGGGGGAAATAAAAAAATTCAATGTTAGAAGACAACTGTACAAGAATGCTGTTTCTGCCGCATCCCCTTCCTGGGGCATGGCATAGAAACAGCTGTATTTTGAAGCAACTCAAAATAGTATAATCTCACATGGTGATAGACTTAAAGGTAATAATATCCATCCAGGTAAACGTTCTGGTTTTTTGTAATTGTTTGATCTTGATGCCTGTTCAGTTATCTGCCATTTACCCCCAATAATGTCGAACTCTCCCTAGATCAGTTAGAAGAAAGCTATATCACAGTAAGGCTAAAACTCCAAGCCAGAGAAATGGTTCAATCCTTGAAGGGGTAGGAAGACCAAAAGAAATCCCAAGGGATATGTTCCCTGAAGGGTCTGGGAGAGACAGCCCCAGGAACAGCCCCAAACACAGCATCCACCATGCCTGACAAAGAGTAGAATTAAGAGAAAAATGGCAGATGAGTCATTCCACATCAGGGTTGTTGACTTGTTTATTGAATAAAAAACAACAGCAGTGCTACATAATCTCTCAATCCCATGTGCCCTTTCCTACAATGGACAATATCATCCTGCCTTTGCAATACTAAGGGCAGCAGGAGGGGTTATATACCTCCAACCTCTTTCTCTGTTCCTAAATTGGACAAATACTTTTTCTATATAAATTTCACAATATCATTTGTTTAGTCTCATCTGTTGTTGAGTGTGATCAAATTTCTGAAGCCTCTGATAATATTTTCTTATTCAGAAAATAAACCAGTTACTTCAGTTACTTCTAATTAAAATTTAATTGAATTCATTTCGAGCAGAGTAATTGGCATACACTATTATGTGCCTGTGGGCTATCGTGACAAAATTATTCAATGAGGGAAATAAACTCATCTTCTTTCCAGGCGCTGACAATTATTTGGTCAAGTGACCTTCAGCTTCACTTTCTTCTGAAAACTGGGAAAATCACACCTCCAAGAGCTGTCTAGAACTCCATGTTAATGTGAGATCAAAAGAGGTAATGTATACCAAATGGATTTTAAAGTATAAAATTATACACTAATGGAAAGGATTAAAAGGTAATGTAGAAATTGCTCTAGATGGAATTTTTTAAACATAATTTTTCATTTAATGAATAGTTAGAGTATCTCTCGCATACATGGCTCTTGGTGGGCACAGAGAAGGGGTGACGGTGCCTGAGGGAAGGGGGTGGATAAATTATATGAAAGGCATCATGTTCCCTTGGCTCAAAGAGCTTGTAATAACATCGGAATAAAAATACATAAAAAATTAATAGCGAAATAACAATTTAAAAAATTATAGGATTAAATAGAAAGAAACACAGAGATAATTAGTGCTAAAAATAGGTTTTTGGAGAGAGATCATTAAGTAAGTGCTGGAAACTCCAGGCCTCTCCAGGCCTTTAATCCCTTATTTAACATCCCATTACATGTTTTCAACTTTTAAAGTCTGTATTTTTTACACAAGATATACTTGAATATATTCACACGATACCTCAAACTAAAGAGTACAAAGGTAAAATCCCACCCACCCCCATAACCACCAATCCCCTTTCTGTCCCCATTAGATCCCACTGTTAATAGTTTCATGCATATCCTAGAATTTTTTTGTGTATTGATAGACACACACAATTTTTAACACCAATGGGATCATAATGTATATATTATTCAAAAACTTTTTTTCTTTTTCCACTAACAGTATATCTCGGAGTCCCCGGGTGGTGCAAATGATTAAGGACTCGAACCTAGCTGAAAGGTTGGTGGCTTGAACCCACCTAGAGGCACCTCAGAAGACAGGCCTGGTGATCTGCTTGGAAAGGAAACAGCCCTGAAAACCCTGTGGAGCAGTTCTGCCCTGCATACATGGGGTTGCCAGGAGTTGGAATTGACTCAACAGCAACTAACAAAAACAACGGTATGTCTTCGCAATCCTTGTATGGTAACACACGTAATTTGAGTTCATCCTTTGAAAGTAATACTCAGCATGCACTATATATTCTCCTACTGATGAGCGTTTAGACATTTGCAACAAACTACAAAGAAGCAACGTGGCAAAGTGGTTAGAAATTGAAGCACTGAAGTCAGGCTGCCCGGATGGTGATTAAGGATTTGAGCACGAGGTAGTTAGCCTAGGTTTGTGTCCCAGTTTGGTCAGAGTCTAGCACAAGCAAAACTAGACAGCACAAGCAAGCTGTATGAACAGGTATCCCAGACTCCAATGTCATCCACCATTTTTACATCAGTGCCACTCCCTCGGCTTATAACTATGGCCACGTGGGAGGTGGGTCGACTATGTGGATATAAACTAAGATGAATGGCAGCTTCACTGCAGCTTCACTCAGTAGTCTTGAAATATAATGGCGGGAGGCAATAGCCCCACTGGGCAGAGCTTTGGCAAAGGCACCTGATATTCACTTTGTGTGCTAGAAAAAGTATCTCAAGTGGCCTGGCCACTGGTCAGGAGCCTTGAAGGAAAGACACTGGGGAATTGAGAACAAGGAGATATAGATTAAAGGCACGAGTTTGGGCATGTGGGAGTGAGACCTCAATGTGGCACCATTCCTTAAAAAGAATAAACATTTGGTGGCAAGTTGACTATATTTGCACCTTCCATCCTGAAAGGGTCAGAGCTATTTTTCCTAACAGAAATAGACACTTATTCTGGGTATGGGTTTGCCTTTCCTGACCACAGGACCTCAGCCAGTACCAGAATCTGAGGGCTCATAAGGTATTTGATCCACCAACATGGGATGCCACCATTACATTACATTACATTAGACCAGGGCCCACTATACAGAAAGGAGGTACAGGAGCGGGCTAATGATCATAAGATATATTGGTTGTATGGCATACTGCACCACCTATAAGCTGCCAGTCAGAAAGATCATTGAAACATCCTGTTGAACACACAGTTGAAGCACTCTCTTGAAGGCAATACTTCGTGAGGATGGAGGACCATTTTTCTACATGCAGTAGTGAACACACTGATGAAAAGACATTTATGCAGCACTGTGTTCCCAGTAGGAAAAATACATAAGTCTGGGAACCAAGTGGTTACCAGCAGGGGAATGCTGCTTTCCATCCCTGCAGCAACTTTGGCTTCTACAGAGTTAGATGTTCTTGTCCTTAAAGAAGGTATATTTTTGCTAGAGGACATAGTGAGAGTTCCACTGCACTATAAGCTAGTCCCTCCTGGGCACTTTGGGCTCCTCATATCCAGGGACCAGCAAGCAAGGAAAGGAATCACCATAATGCCAGGGTTTGTTGACCCTGATCATTAGGAAAAGACAGGACCCCTATTATGCAATGGCCTTAGGTGGGACATGTGTGACACCCACGTGATCCACTAGGGTGTCTCTTAGGACTGTTAATGGAAAACTGAAGCAACTCCACACTGATAAGAGTATGGTGACCAGAGGCTCAAACCCCTCAGTGAGGACAGTCTGGTCATGCCACAAGGTAAGCCAATGAGACCAGCCAGCAGGCTGGCTGAAGGTGAGAGAAATCTAGAATGGAGAGTAGACGAGGGAGATATCAGATCCAGCCCCCAAACCAGCTGCAGTGGCAATAGCTGTAGTTCTTATACCAACATTTCTCTTCCAAGTTTACCTCTAACTACAAAGGGGCACCAGAATCATGGGGGATAAGCAATAGTGGAAGTGAAGTGAAGATGCACTTTTTAGATCTCCTTCAAGGAAAGATAAATTTCCCCAACTACTGGAAGTACTATCAGCAGATGTCCTCCAGCTGTCAGCTTCTTCAGTGTCAGCCTCAGCTGTAGAGAGCCATTTTGCTCAACAACTCAATCATTCTGGGCTGGCCCCTATTCAATGATTGGTCATAGCAGTAACATTACAGCCTGGAATTATAGCCCATTATGGGGGAAATATGTTGAGCCCTGTTTGTGTTAGAGTTCTTCCTGAAATTGGCTAAGGATTTTTTGAGTCTGGATCACAGCTAAACTTCTCCCTCTGCCAATTCCGTTTCCTTTTACTTCCTCCCAAAGATATTGATCCCTAAAAAATACTTGGTAAGTCAAACACTGTCTCAGTCTGCTTCTAAAGACTAACCCAAAACATGTCTATATTAGTCTGCTAATGCTGTGTAATAAGCAGCAACCTCAGTGACAAACAGCAGTGAGCACTGGTTTATATATTTGCAGGTTGGTTGGAGGTTGGCTGAATCAGGCCAGGCTTGGCAGGTGATTTTAAGCTGAATCTCGGGTCCAGGTTTGATCCATATGTCTCTCATTGTCCTTGTACCAGCAGGTTTGTCCAAGAGCAAATTATTTTCATGGTAATAGTGGAGATGTAAGGGCCAATCCCCTTCATGCAAGTACATTTAAGCCTTTGTTTACTTCATATTTGCTAATATCCAACTGGCCAACCATGTCACAGGATCAATGCCTGGAAAGTATATCCCTTTTGTTAGGGGGAGGAAGAAGGGACTGAGTACTTTTGAACAACAATGTCACAATATCTTTTGCTACTATGGTCTTCAACTTTCCTTTTTTATTTATATGTACTTTTAGAGGTCTTCATATATTAGAGTTCTCGTTTCATATTTGTTTCAGTATTTTCCCAATTTTAAAGTCAGAATTTTATATTTTCATGTAATCATATTTATTTATATTTTGTGTTCTAATTTTTTTCCATTGCATTTACATTTAGAAAGCACTTCCATTTCCAGAAATCAGAGAGGCAATCACTGCTTTGACTTCTGAGAAACTACTGAGTCCTTCCTTTTCTTTGACTTGGATATTCATATTCTTAACAATGCCTTTTGATGAGCAGAAAATTTAATCTTGGTAAAGTATAATTTATCATTCTTTATGGTAATTTCTTTCTTAGTCCTGTCTTAGAAATCTTTGCCTATCTCCAGGGGACAGAGATATTTTTCTGTTTTCTTCTAGATCTATAGTTTGGGATTTTACATTTAGTTTCTATGATCTATCGTGAACTAATTTTTGTATATGCATTTGGATATCCCGTTGTTCTCATACTATTTATTGAAAAGATTTTCCCTTCCCCTGTTGAAATGCTTTGCTATCTTTAATCAAAATCAGTGGCCATATATGTCTGGACCTATTTTTGAACTCTCTATCCTGTTCTGTTAATCTATTTTTCTGTCTTTATACCAACACCAGATGAGGTAATTGGTGATTCAGCAGCTGAATTCTCACCTTCCATGGGGGGAGGCCCACGTGTGATTCCTGGCGGATGCACCTCATAGCAGCCACCACCCACCTGTCAGTGAAGGCGTGCATGTTGCTATGATGCTGAATAGGTTTCAGCTGAGCTTCCAGACTAAAACAAACTAGGAGGAAAGTTCAGACAATCCACTTAAGAAAAAAATCAGCCAATGAAAACCCTATGGTCACAACTGATCATGGTGATGGAACGGGAGCAGGCAGCATTTTTTTCATTGTGCCTAGGATCACCGTAAGTTGGGGGCAACTCC
The DNA here is from genome assembly GCF_030014295.1 of Loxodonta africana. Lineage (NCBI taxonomy): Eukaryota > Metazoa > Chordata > Mammalia > Proboscidea > Elephantidae > Loxodonta > Loxodonta africana. Next base: position 40,326,504 of record NC_087349.1, read on the forward strand.
ACGGCAGTTAACTACAATAACAACATGCCAACACTACGTTGTCTTGTTATAGCTTGTAGTAGTTCTTAAAGTCAGTATAAGTCTTCCAGTTTCTTTTTCAAAACGGTTTTGGCTCTTCTAGTCCTCTTGTTTTTCAATGCAAACTTGAGAATCATGTTGTCAATTTATAAAGAGTGAAAAAAAAAAAGTCTGGTGAAAATTATATTGTATTGAATCCAGATTATGAGAGGTTTTTGGTATTTTCTTTTTTTTTCTTAGTTGCTGTAGTACTTACAATATGCACCCTAAGCTTCTCACAGACCACTTAAAGTTAATATAGTATTACTTCATATGAGGTATAAAAACTTTGTAATATTTCCATTCATCAGCCCACTATCGTGTCTGCTATTGTAGTTATATATTGCATGTCCACATACATTATAATTTTTGTTTTAAGTGGCCATATGCCTTTCAGTGAAATTAGGACAAGAAAAAATACATATATATGGCATTTTGAATTTATTCACATATTTAGCATTTCCATTCCTTTTCATTTCTTCCTGTAGAACCCAAGTTTCCATCTGGAGTCATTTTATTTCAGTCTGAACAACTTTCTTTAACATTTCTTATAGTGCAGTCTGTTGGCAACAAATTGTCTGGTTTATTTTTCTGTATATGTCTGTATTTCACCTTCAGTTTTTGAGGATATTTTTGCTGGATAAGGAATTCTGGGTTGACAGATTTTTTCTTTTCTTTCATCCCTTTAAAATTGTCATTCCAATGTCTCCAATTCATTTTTTCTGATGAGAAATCACCTGTCACTTCTATTATTGTTCCTGTGTATGTAGTACGCTGTTTTCCTGCAGTTGCCTTTGACAATGTTTTCTTTCTCTTTGGTGCTCAGCAGTTTGCTTAGGATGTGCCTGGGTGTCATTTTCTTTGTATTTACCCTGCTTAGGGTTCACTTTGTTCCTGGGATCTGTGGGTTTATCATTTCACCAAATTTGGCAAATTTGAAGTGATTATTTTCCAAGTATTCATCTCCCCGATTTTCTATATTCTTCCTCACCTTCCAGCTGCTTTGGCTTTCTGGATCTTTGTCCTCTCACTCTATTTTAGATTGTGATTTTCCTCTTGAGTTGTAGCTGCTGCACACCAGGCAGCCTGGGGAGGGTCCTCAAGTGGAAATTTTACCCAGTTCAGTTCCCTTCTTTCAAGGGAAGTTCCTTTCTTTTTGCCTCCTTTCGATTGCTCCAATGCTTTCAGATAGCTTTATTACCTTTGGGAGAGTTCATCTGATACAAGCCCTTCTACAGCGATCTGAAAGGAACTCCACACCTGAACATGTATCAGCAGCCTGTCTACTTTTCTCTGCACTTCAACCAAATGGCTGCTTTTAGTTTCTCAAACATGCTATCTGCCCCTTCCCGCCTCAGGGTCCCTACAGTGATTCCATCTCCTTGGAATGCTCATTTTCCATGCCAACACACACATACACACACACACACACACACACACACACACACACCTGGTTTATCTCTATGCATTCTTCAGATCTCAGGTTACTGAAGTTATATATTGCAATGTAGCCTTCCCTTTCCTCTTAGACTAGACCAGTTCTTTTTGTTATCTGCTCCTATTGTTTCCTCTAATTTTCCCTCATAGCCCTTATCACAGTTTGTGGCTTAGGCTTTTTATCTGTGATTACTTGATTAGTATTTGTCTCTACTGTTAGAAATTAAATTCCAGTGATTTATACTCACAAATTTGTAAGCAGAGGATTCTTGTTTGTTTTGCTTACTATTATGTGAGTGGTGCCTAGCAAATGCCTGATGCAGAGTGTGTACTTTTGAAATATGTAACTAATTACTTAATTAATGGCTTCTGACCTGTGGTCCATCTTGTCTGTTTCTAATTACATATCTCACGGATATCTTAACCATCATGTGCCTCAAACAGCATACGTTTTCTTTCCACCAAACTCCACCTGTCCGTTATGCCAATATAAATTAATTATAACCCTATTTATCCAGGTTCCTAAAATAGAAACTTCAAACCATTTTTAGGTTTTGCTTCCTCTTTAATGAACACTTCCCACATATGTACTTCCCTGGGACATCTTGTTAGTCAAAAATTCTATCACCTTCTTTCCATCTCTATCTGCACTGGCTAAGGGCCCAACTTTATTCTGGGTTATTTCCACAGGTTCCCACCTTATCTCGCTGGCTTTAGTCTTCCCCCTGACCCATTTGCCTTTCCTTTCCATCCCTATTCTCCCAACAGATGGATATTCCTAAAATACAAACTTGCTATGTCCTCAGTTAAAATCTTTCCTGGGCTCATTTTTAATAGGAGAAAATTCAAGAACCTTAACACAGCCTATGTTTTTTAGCAAGTACCTAGACACACGCGTATGTGATAAACACACAATTTAGACACTACAACTCAAGGAAGAGTTCAGCTACTTTATTTTTTGTAATTGATCTAATCTTCCCCACAAGCCCCCGATCTGTTATATAGCCAGAGTTCTGAGTTCTACGTTCTTATTCCAGGTTTCTGCTCATCCACAGGTCCTCTCAGCCCCTTATTTCTTGTAGCTTGGGCACATACAAATTTCTGGAACACCTATCCAACTTTCACAAAATATGGGGAGCCTGGAAAACTCCCTCAGGGCCATCTATTAGCCACCTCCTTCTGCCAATGGATTTCTACTGCTTTGACACTGAGTTAGAAGTGGCACCAAGCCAAATGCCAGGCTTCTCCCAGAGCTAGGAGCCTGAAGGTTAGGCCTTCAGTGTAGCCCATGAACCTGATGTTCTCAGGAGACTCCATACCTACTCATCTAAATGCTTAACAGCCCTTCAACCCTACAGCTCAGTTCTGGACTTGGAACAGATTAGATCTGGTGTCTGAACTACTTGCTTTCCAATTTTTCTTATCCTTTCCTGGCTTCCCTAGAAGGTGAAAGGAGCAAGCATTCTAATTCCTTTTCATGTTTTGGAAAAGCTTTCATTTTGCCATATTCTTATACATTCATTTTGCCCACTTTCCTGTCAGACAGAGTAAAGGTAGATAACATGGCTTAGCTAGAAGACCTAAAAAATTATTTCAATCGCACTAAATGTATAGAGTTTTCGGTTTCATTTCTAGTCATGCCCTCTTCTCACCACCTCTAGGCAGAATTCATTGCTATCACATCTCCTACAGCACCTCATTCATATTTTTATTATTTAGCACATTGTAATCAAAATTTTTAATCAAAATTAGCTGCATGTTTACTTTTCCCACTAGACTGTGATATCCTCAAGGACACAGACTGAATCTTATTCATCTCTTTCTTTCCCCAAAACCTACCACAGGGTCTAACACAGAGTAGGTACTCGTGTCTGTTCAGCATGTGGGCAAACCTGCTTAGAGCTAAGGCTTTGTAGGAATAATGAATGGAAAAGAGAGACGTAAAGGAAAGTCCAATTCAGTTACATAGTACCTTGATTTTGGACCTTAATTCTCTAACAGGCATCAATTTTATTTCAGATAATGAATGCCTCTTAAGATCGCCATTGGGATGAATATGTTTTTAATGATAAAGATATCATAAAAATATACAAATACCTTCATAGTTTAACAGCATGTGTTACATAATGATTTAGAACTTACTGGTACATTTTTCTTGACAAAGGTTGTAACTTTAACAACTCACTCACATGTCTGGGAGCATCAGTCTCAGAGCATGAGAAAGCTAGTAAGGGCAGAAGCTTCCTCCTTTCGCCCCTTAGCTTTACACACCCACCTGGATGTCTCTTTTCCCAAGCAGATATTTTAGATCATTTTTAATTCATTTAATTCAATTTAATTAGATTTTGTACCATATTTTATTATAAATTATTTTGGTCTTCAATTGTACAATGTTATAGATCAACGGGTGTACAAATATATCATGATAAACACCAAGTAGGACATAGTTCAACATTACATGTACATATGTGGATGATATCAAAGCACACTTATCCAACTGCAATACGCCTTTGATATTAGAGGCAGTTCCATGAAAATTTACAAGGAATATCCCAGCCCACATTGGTATTACCAATATCATTGCTTGCATAAAAAATAACTCCTTATAGGAGTATCATTTAGATGTAAAATTTACTAATTAAAACTTTTTGTAAAAGCGTCGATGTGTTTTCTAAAACAGATATACCAAAGAGATCAAAGTAGAATGTAAAACAAAACAAAAAAAAAATCGTTTGCTAAGCAGAAGTCATTGCTGTTTTCATCATTTTTTATATCTCCTGAGTCTATGCGTATATTACATAGACTAAATGATAGTAAAGGTTAAAAGTACAAAAAATGGTTATGTCACACATATGATTTCAAAGAAAAATATTAAGTATAATTTTCTTGAATTTAAAAAATATATATATAAAAATAGAATTCAATTTAATTGCTAAACTTCAGATAAATGTTTCTTCACCATACAAGATAGTAAATATTCAAAAATCTTTGTGAAGAAGGATGATTTTGAAAACCATTAAAAGTTCGAGTCATTGTATTTCCATTTTTAACTACAATTATCTATTGACTCCATGACTTTAAAAATGAGAAAATTCACCCCTTTAAATCTCCTTCCACCTCTCATTTCTCATTATTTCTGAAAGTTATTATTGTCAAAGTTTATGTTTCTTCGCCAGCCGCTTTAACACTGTGTTTTCATTCCTGGATACTTTATTTTGATTTGTCGTTTAGAGACCTGTACTGAATTGTCAATTTCATTTCTTTTTATTTTATTTCCAGAAAAGTTTGTGACTCCTGAAGTTTTTCCATGCTTAAAAATGCCATCTTTCGCTTAAAGGAATATGTTCCTCTATTTGTCCAAGAGTAATAACTCATACAGTGTTATAGCAAAAACAAACAGATTTATTGAGGGTTCTAAATCAGTCAGGAACAGTAAAAACACCTGATTTCACAGAGTGAAACAAACACTCCCAAAATGGTGAGGCAGTAAACACATATTTAAGGGGTTAGAACAAAGAATCTAAAATGTATCACTTAATTGGAGGTTACAAACTTAGATCAAGACAAGGCAAGTTTACTGAAAGCAGGAACTAAGAGGGGATTGGCTTAGCGTACATATGTGTTCCCTTCAGATTAAATTTTTTTTTTTTTTTTTTCAGATTGGCTACTGGTTGATAATTGTGAGGATATGAGCTAAGCAGAGGCTACAGGGGGAGGTGAAGTAGCTTACTCAAATGCAAACTTTCCAGTTGCCTAGGAAACTCAAATAACCTTAAAGCTAAGTTTTTGTTTGTTTGTTTTTTGTTTGTTTTCTTGAGCCATTGTTTCTACATCTTTACCACCAATGAAATATTTCTTAAGGCCGTTTTACACAAATGTATTTTCATCAAGACTTCTTTCTTGGGGTGCATACCTTCCAAATCCTGACTTGACTGCAGAGAGAAACAGCTCTTATCTGCCCATGGCTACTAACCAGGTAAAGAGCCTAAAGGTCAAGCATTGTTAAGGATTCAATTTAATTTTGATGAATGTAGCAGGGCCCTTTGTTAGTTCAGCTACCTTCTTCTATCAAGAGGGTGTCAGGGTTTCTCCTTTACATATTGTAGATGTGAATTATGCTTTCTGTTCCATTTGTTCTGTTCTTTCTTCAGGGAAAAATAATTAACTCTATAATAGTCATTTGCCTTTTTCCATACCTATCTTTCTCTCAAAATTAATTTTATATCTTTCTGATTTTCCACTGTGGTTTTATATGCTCTCCTCAAACCTACCCATCATGTCCTTAAGGGTCATTCCCATCATGCTTATTCTCTTGTTGTGGTAGTTGTTGTTTCTAATTAGGTTTTCATCTTATTAATGTACTTAATTTTCCTCTTCCATTGCTTTGATTGTCTTCTCATTCTGGTACCGTCTAGCCTCTTTTTTAAGCTTTGAATCTCTTCTTTAAACTCTGATGTTGACTATAATTTTGTTGAGAATATGGCAAGCCATTTAATTGTTTTCTGATTTTCTTGAAGATTTTCTCTTATGATATACATTCCACATTTTGTTAATATGCTGTCCCTTCTTTTCCTTTGCTTGCTTATTTTTGTTTTGTTGTGTGGCATTTGTTTTACGGTGTCTGTGTGTTAGTCAAGTGCTGGTCCCTTTTCATTTGTTATTTATCTTTGAAGGAACTAGTCCATTTCATGAAGAACATGGTAACTAGGAATAATGGAGAAACTGGATGATTTGGCATCTTTGCTTCAGGTTTTTTGCCACGAAAATTTTTCCCCCAATATTTTCTTCTGGAAACAACTCTCCCCTGAGGTTTTTTATTTTTATTTTTTCTCAAGAGATCAATGTAGCAAAGTTCTTTAATCCCAGGTTCTCTGTGTTGCAGTCTGATAATTACTATTTCTCATCCATACACCCCAGCCTTTAGGTATCACCTGTCACGATTTCCTGGATTAGTAAACCTAATAGTAGAAATTAGAAATGACATTTACTATGGCTTCTCCCTTACCTCCACTTCCTTAACATTCTATGGTATCAAAATCCATTACTACAGGAACATTTTTTATTTATCCCACTACGTACATTACCCCCCAATTCATGTGTTTTTAATCATGATTTATTTATTCAAAATTATTTTATTGGGTGTCTGTGTGTCAGGCAATCTTCTAGGTTTCGGGGATACTAAAGTTCCTGACTGCTTCAGACTTTTCATTCCAGTAAAAGTCAAGGACCGTAAACACATTAACAAAGAAATAAATGAGATTCTTTTAGAAATTATAAATGCGAAGAAGAAAACAAAATAGGATTTGAGCTAGAGAATGATGAAGGTGGAATAGCAAGCTACTGCATCAAGGAGTACAGAGAAGGCCTCTTGAAGGAGATGATGTCCAAGTAGAAACATAAATCAAGAGAAGGAGACAATCATACAATAATCTTGGGAAAGAACCTTACAGGCAGAATGGACACGTTGTGCAAAGGCCTGAATAGGGTGAGTATCAGAGTGCTTCGGATATATTTTTGAGTTTGGGCCACAAACTTTAAGGGACAGTAGCTTTGGGCATGAGATTTAAAGTTTTGTGTCAGCTCTCATATTTACCTTTATTTTGGCTCCAAATTTTCGTAATTTGGAGGTTAGCTCAGTTAGGCTGTGATTCAGAGTTGCGTCTGCTTCCTTATTCCATTGAATATGGTATATAGGTTTCCCTCCCTCTTTACTGCATTTTCCTTCCTGTTTTCTGTTTTCATTTATTTGGTTGGTTGGTTTACTACCTTTGGTGGATTTTGTTGTTGTTCTTGTTAGGTGCCATCAAGTAGGTTCCAACTCGTAGTGAACCCATGCACAACAGAATGAAACACTAACCAGTCCTGTGCCACCCTCACAATTGTTGCTATGCTTGAGCCCATTGCTGCAGCCACTGTCTCAATCCATCTCATTAAGGGTCTTCCTCTTTTTTGCTGACCCTCTACTTTACCAAGCATGATGTCCTTCTCCAGGGACTGATCCTTCCTAACAACATGTCCAAGTATGTGAGACACAGTTTCACCATCCTTGCTTCCGAGGAGCATTCTGGTTGTACTTCTTTCAAGATGGATTTGTTCATTCTTTTGGCAGCCCATGGTACATTCAATATTCTTTGCCAACACTACAATTCAAAGCCATCTAGAGGAATTGACCAAAATTGCCTTTATTGTAGCATTTTTATATTGAGATTCTAATCAATTTTAAATTAAGGGTGTTTAACCAAACATATGGCTACACAGAGCCAAGAATTTGATCACAATTGATAATGGAAACATAACTTTCACATCAAAAGTGAATCCTTCAAAACTCTTCTGAAATAGTAGAACATGTATTCATATTCCTCTTGGTAGATGTTTAGCCAAGTCTGTATCTCATACAGATGATACACCTAACTTCTCATTAATTTTATATGTGTCAAACACAAAACACACATTTGCTAAGAAATACAGAAGAGAAAATCTAATATCCTGATAGTACATACTACAATAAAATTATCCTTCAACTCATCAAGCATATATGTAAATGTTTAAGTGCTGAAAGTTGATTTCATAAAAAAAAAAGTTTATAGTATCAATAAATTCTAATATATAGTTCATCTAGGATTTTAACAAACACAAAAGCACATTTGTTTTTAGGTACTTTCTCTATTTTTCCTTGAAGAGAAAGTCTAAAAAAATACAACAATTGTTTGAAGCAACCATGGATCTTGAAATATTTCAGTTTCTAAAGTTGCATATCATTTTGCATCTTTTTATCTGCAAATATAAATTTGGAAATCTTAGCACACACTGAGATATCACTGTGTAATATCTCAGATCTTATCAAGGCTCCCTTTAATTGCATCAGCTTAACTCTCAATGGCATCAACTTAACCAATATTCTGCCTTTTCTTACTGTGTTCCCATGGCTGTGGACGATTGGATCTGGAAGCCAGCATTCAAGCTAGGTGAGCAGCCTAAGTTTGCTTCTCTTCCTAACAAACAAAACAGGGACAACAACAAAAGAGCATTGGTAAGTACTCCAAGGCGAAGCCTCTGAATTCAATCAGAAGGCAAACAATGACTGTATTTTTTCCGGAGACAAGGGTCAGGCTAAATTATTCCCTTGGTTTAACTTTATCACTCTTGGCCCTTTCTCACACTCAGGTATTTTTCTTTATATAAAAGAGGCAGTTTATTGCAGATAAAGGTGAGGTCAACTCTGATACCTATACATTCACTTTCCTCCTCCCCTTAGGCAACTATCATTGTGAATTCAGTGAGTGTATTTCTCTTGTCCCTGTATACACAAAATGTCATTGCTGTTGGGTAATGTCTAGTCAATTGTCAACTTATAGTGACCCCATGTGACAGAGTAGAACTGCCCCATATGGTGTTCTTGGGTGTAATCTTTATGAAAACCAATCTCTAGTTCTTTCTCCCAAGGAGCCACTGGGTAGGTTCAAACCGCCAACCTTTGGGTTAGAAGCCAAATGCTTAACCATTATGCCACCAGGGCTCTTACATAAAGTGCACAATAAAAAAAAAAAAAAAAACCTGTTGCCATCAAGTTGATTCCAACTCATAGAGACCCTGTAGCGTACAATATATATTTAAAAACAAATAGAATATGTAATATATAGTATAGCTTGGTTTTGTTTTAAAAGTTTACATAATGCTATAATACATCATGAGCACTGGTGGCTCAGTGGTTCAGAGCTACAGCTGCTAACCAAAAGGTCAACAGTTCAAATCCACCAGCCACTCCTTGGAAGAGTCGTCCCTCTGTCCTATAGGGTCACTATGAGTTGGAATCCACTCAACAGCAGTGGGCTTTTTTTTTAATACATAAAGTAACTCGCTGTTTTCATTCCACCTTAAGTTTTGAGATCTAACCACACTGGTATTCATCTATTTCACTCATTTAAACTGTTGTGAAGTATTAATTATGTAAATATATGATGTCTTTTAACCTACTCCTTAATGAAAGATATTTAGATTAGTTATCTTTTTTTTTCTTTTAACTATTACAAACAGATATAAAAAATTAATCTATATTCTATCTACCTTGATTTCAAGAATTCAGGATACTTTCATTTCAATGTGTATTCTAATTCTATTATAAGTTTGTTTTCTAGCTCCTCTTTTCTTTAAATTTCCGAGTCTATTTGGTTGGCATTGCTTTTGCTTCCCACTCATCTTTCTGAGTTCAGTTTTCTTTTGATTGAACACATCTTTAAATAGTTTTTTTCCTGGAAAATATGACAGTTGTAAACTTTCAGTCTCTATGGATCTATGAAGTCTTTATTTTCTCCTTACTTTTAATAAACAATTGTCTGAATATAAAAATGGGTTGAGGGGGGCGGAGCCAAGATGGCGGACTAGGCAGACGTTACCTCGGATCCCTCTTACAACAAAGACACGGAAAAACAAGTGAATCGATCACATACATAACAATCTACGAACCCTGAACAACAAACACAGATTTAGAGACGGAGAACGAACTAATACGGGAAAGCAGCGATTGTTTCCAGAGCCTGGAGCCAGCGTACCAGTCAGGTACGGCACAAGCACAGAGACCTGCTCCACCCCCCTGAACTAACCCCGGGAGGGGGACCAGCCGGTTCCACGGGCGGCGTGGGACGCAGCGGGTAGGAGAAGTCCCCGGGAGGCAGTGACTGATCTTGGAGCAGAAAGAGCAGCATCCGAGCCGGGGAACCGTCCCGCAGGGATTTGGACTGCACGCAGGTACGCCATAAACACGGAGAGTTGCTCCACCCCCTGAACTAACCCCGGGAAGGGGACCAGCCGGGTCGCGCGGGCGGCGTGGGACGCAGCCGGTAGGAGAAGTCCCCGGGAGGCAGCGACTGGTATTGGAGTGGGGAGAACAGCGTTCCAGCCAGGACACTCGGTCGCGGCACAAGCACAGGGAGCTACTCCACCCATCTGAACTAACCCCGGGAGGGGGCCCACCTAGTTCACGGGGGCGGCACGGCCACGCGGCTGGAGAGACGAGAAGTCCCCGGGAGGCAGCGACTGATTTTGGAGTTGAGAGTGCACCGTCCCAGTAGGGGAGCCTTGACGCTGGGCGTGGGGTTGGAAGCGGAGGATCTGACCGTGACTCCAGCGGGCCAGACCCCCTGGGGGCAATCTCCACACAGCCAGCACACATAGGCGACGCGCCTGCGGGAATCTCAGATATAACAGTCATTCCAAGCAAGACAAGCAACTCTGGCTATATTCTGAGGTGCTACTCTCCTATCTCTCTGTTCCCTCCCCCACCCTTCCCAGGCGGCTTCATTAACATCTGAATAGCCTGAGCCAAAGGGAGAACTCTGATAGGGATCTGACTGCAGTTTTTTTTTAGCGGATTTTCTGGAAAAACTAGTTTCCCAGTGATGGCTTGGAGACAACAATCCATATCAAACCACTTAAAGAAGCAGACCGGGACAGCTTCTCCAACCCCCCAAACAAAAGAATCAAAATCTTTCCCAAATGAAGATACAATTTTGGAATTATCAGATACAGAATATAAAAAACTAATTTACAGAATGCTTAATGATATCACAAATGAAATTAGGACATCTGCAGAAAAAGCCAAGGAACACACTGATAAAACTGTTGAAGAACTCAAAAAGATTATTCAAGAACATACTGGAAAAATTAATAAGTTGCAAGAATCCATAGAGAGACAACATGTAGAAATCCAAAAGATTAACAATAAAATAACAGAATTAGACAACACACTAGGAAGTCAGAGGAGCAGACTCGAGCAATTAGAATGCAGACTGGGACATCTGGAGGACCAGGGAATCAACACCAACATAGCTGAAAAAAAATCAGATAAAAGAATTAAAAAAAATGAAGAAACCCTAAGAATTATGTGGGACTCTATCAAGAAGGATAACCTGCGGGTGATTGGAGTCCCAGAACAGGGAGGGGGGACAGAAAACACAGAGAAAATAGTTGAAGAACTTCTGACAGAAAACTTCCCTGACATCATGAAAGACGAAAGGATATCTATCCAAGATGCTCATCGAACCCCATTTAAGATTGATCCAAAAAGAAAAACACCAAGACATATTATCATCAAACTCACCAAAACCAAAGATAAACAGAAAATTTTAAAAGCAGCCAGGGAGAAAAGAAAGGTTTCCTTCAAGGGAGAATCAATAAGAATATGTTCCGACTACTCAGCAGAAACCATGCAGGCAAGAAGGGAATGGGACGACATATACAGAACACTGAAGGAGAAAAACTGCCAGCCAAGGATCATATATCCAGCAAAACTCTCTCTGAAATATGAAGGCGAAATTAAGATATTTACAGACAAACACAAGTTTAGAGAATTTGCAAAAACCAAACCAAAGCTACAAGAAATACTAAAGGATATTGTTTGGTCAGAGAACCAATAATATCAGATATCAGCACAACACAAGGTCACAAAACAGAACGTCCTGATATCAACTCAAACAGGGAAATCACAAAAACAAACAAATTAAGGTTAATTAAAAAAAAAAAAATACACATAACAGGGAATCATGGAAGTCAATAGGTAAAAGATCACAATAATCAAAAAGAGGGACTAAATACAGGAGGCATTGAACTGCCATATGGAGAGTGATACAAGGCGATATAGAACAATACAAGTTAGGTTTTTACTTAGAAAAATAGGGGTATATAATGAGGTAACCACAAAAAGGTATAACAACTCTATAACTCAAGACAAAAACCAAGAAAAACGTAACGACTCAACTAACATAAAGTCAAACACTATGAAAATGAGGATCTCACAATTTACTAAGAAAAACGCCTCAGCACAAAAAAGTATGTGGAAAAATGAAATTGTCAACAACACACATAAAAAGGCATCAAAATGACAGCACTAAAAACTTATTTATCTATAATTACCCTGAATGTAAATGGACTAAATGCACCAATAAAGAGACAGAGAGTCACAGACTGGATAAAGAAACACGATCCATCTATATGCTGCCTACAAGAGACACATCTTAGACTTAGAGACTCAAACAAACTAAAACTCAAAGGATGGAAAAAAGTATATCAAGCAAACAATAAGCAAAAAAGAAGAGGAGTAGCAATATTAATTTCTGACAAAATAGACTTTAGACTTAAATCCACCACAAAGGATAAAGAAGGACACTATATAATGATAAAAGGGACAATTGATCAGGAAGACATAACCATATTAAATATTTACGCACCCAATGACAGCGCTGCAAGATACATAAATCAAATTTTAACAGAACTGAAAAGCGAGATAGATACCTCCACAATTATAGTAGGAGACTTCAACACACCACTTTCGGAGAAGGACAGGACATCCAGTAAGAAGCTCAACAGAGACACGGAAGATCTAATTACAACAATCAACCAACTTGACCTCATTGACTTATACAGAACTCTCCACCCAACTGCTGCAAAATATACTTTTTTTTCCAGCGCACATGGAACATTCTCTAGAATAGACCACATATTAGGTCATAAAACAAACCTTTGCAGAGTCCAAAACATCGAAATATTACAAAGCATCTTCTCAGATCACAAGGCAATAAAACTAGAGATCAATAACAGAAAAACGAGGGAAAAGAAATCAAATACTTGGAAAATGAACAATACCCTCCTGAAAAAAGACTGGGTTATAGAAGACATCAAGGAGGGAATAAGGAAATTCATAGAAAGCAACGAGAATGAAAATACTTCCTATCAAAACCTCTGGGACACAGCAAAAGCAGTGCTCAGAGGCCAATTTATATCAATAAATGCACACATACAAAAAGAAGAAAGAGCCAAAATCAGAGAACTGTCCCTACAACTTGAACAAATAGAAAGTGAGCAACAAAAGAATCCATCAGGCACCAGAAGAAAACAAATAATAAAAATTAGAGCTGAACTAAATGAATTAGAGAACAGAAAAACAATTGAAAGAATTAACAAAGCCAAAAGCTGGTTCTTTGAAAAAATTAACAAAATTGATAAACCATTGGCTAGACTGACTAAAGAAATACAGGAAAGGAAACAAATAACCCGAATAAGAAATGAGAAGGACCACATCACAACAGAACCAAATGAAATTAAAAGAATCATTTCAGATTATTATGAAAAATTGTACTCTAACAAATTTGAAAACCTAGAAGAAATGGATGAATTCCTGGAAAAACACTACCTACCTAAACTAACACATTCAGAAGTAGAACAACTAAATAGACCCATAACAAAAAAAGAGATTGAAACGGTAATCAAAAAACTCCCAACAAAAAAAAGTCCTGGCCCGGACGGCTTCACTGCAGAGTTCTACCAAATTTTCAGAGAAGAGTTAACACCACTACTACTAAAGGTATTCCAAAGCATAGAAAATGACGGAATACTACCCAACTCATTCTATGAAGCCACCATCTCCCTGATACCAAAACCAGGTAAAGACATTACAAAAAAAGAAAATTATAGACCTATATCCCTCATGAACATTGATGCAAAAATCCTCAACAAAATTCTAGCCAATAGAATCCAACAACACATCAAAAAAATAATTCACCCTGATCAAGTGGGATTTATACCAGGTATGCAAGGCTGGTTTAATATCAGAAAAACCATTAATGTAATCCATCACATAAATAAAACAAAAGACAAAAACCACATGATCTTATCAATTGATGCAGAAAAGGCATTTGACAAAGTCCAACACCCATTTATGATAAAAACTCTTACCAAAATAGGAATTGAAGGAAAATTCCTCAACATAATAAAGGGCATCTATGCAAAGCCAACAGCCAATGTCACTCTAAATGGAGAGAACCTGAAAGCATTTCCCTTGAGAACGGGAACCAGACAAGGATGCCCTTTATCACCACTCTTATTCAACATCGTGTTGGAAGTCTTAGCCAGGGCAATCAGGCTAGACAAAGAAATAAAAGGTATCCGGATTGGCAAGGAAGAAGTAAAGTTATCACTATTTGCAGATGACATGATTATATACACAGAAAACCCTAAGGAATCCTCCAGAAAACTACTGAAACTAATAGAAGAGTTTGGCAGAGTCTCAGGTTATAAAATAAACATACAAAAATCACTTGGATTCCTCTACATCAACAAAAAGAACACCGAAGAGGAAATAACCAAATCAATACCATTCACAATAGCCCCCAAGAAGATAAGATACTTAGGAATAAATCTTACCAAGGATGTAAAAGACCTATACAAAGAAAACTACAAAGCTCTACTACAAGAAATTCAAAAGGACATACTTAAGTGGAAAAACATACCTTGCTCATGGATAGGAAGACTTAACATAGTAAAAATGTCTATTCTACCAAAAGCCATCTATACATTTAACGCACTTCCGATCCAAATTCCAATGTCATATTTTAAGGGGATAGAGAAACAAATCACCAATTTCATATGGAACGGAAAGAAGCCCCGGATAAGCAAAGCACTACTGAAAAAGAAGAAGAAAGTGGGAGGCCTCACCTTTCCTGACTTCAGAAACTATTATACAGCCACAGTAGTCAAAACAGCCTGGTATTGGTACAACAACAGACACATAGACCAATGGAACAGAATTGAGAACCCAGACATAGATCCATCCACGTATGAGCAGCTGATATTTGACAAAGGACCAGTGTCAATTAACTGGGGAAAAGATAGCCTTTTTAACAAATGGTGCTGGCATAACTGGATATCCATTTGCAAAAAAATGAAACAGGACCCATACCTCACACCATGCACAAAAACTAACTCCAAGTGGATCAAAGACCTAAACATAAAGACTAAAACGATAAAGATCATGGAAGAAAAAATTGGGACAACCCTAGGAGCCCTAATACAAGGTATAAACAGAATACAAAACATTACCAAAAATGATGAAGAGAAACCCGATAACTGGGAGCTCCTAAAAATCAAACACCTATGCTCATCTAAAGACTTCTCCAAAAGAGTAAAAAGACCACCTACAGATTGGGAAAGAATTTTCAGCTATGACATCTCCGACCAGCGCCTGATCTCTAAAATCTACATGATTCTGTCAAAACTCAACCACAAAAAGACAAACAACCCAATCAAGAAGTGGGCAAAGGATATGAACACACATTTCTCTAAAGAAGATATTCAGGCAGCCAACAGATACATGAGAAAATGCTCTCGATCATTAGCCATTAGAGAAATGCAAATTAAAACTACGATGAGATTCCATCTCACACCAGCAAGGCTGGCATTAATCCAAAAAACACAAAATAATAAATGTTGGAGAGGCTGCGGAGAGATTGGAACTCTCATACACTGCTGGTGGGAATGTAAAATGGTACAACCACTTTGGAAATCTATCTGGCGTTATCTTAAACAGTTAGAAATAGAACTACCATACAACCCAGAAATCCCACTCCTAGGAATATACCCTAGAGATACAAGAGCCTTCATACAAACAGATATATGCACACCCATGTTTATTGCAGCTCTGTTTACAATAGCAAAAAGTTGGAAGCAACCAAGGTGTCCATCAACGGATGAATGGGTAAATAAATTGTGGTATATTCACACAATGGAATACTACGCATCGATAAAGAACAGTGACGAATCTCTGAAACATTTCATAACATGGAGGAACCTGGAAGGCATTATGCTGAGCGAAATTAGTCAGAGGCAAAAGGACAAATATTGTATAAGACCACTATTATAAGATCTTGAGAAATAGTAAACCTGAGAAGAACACATACTTTTGTGGTTACGAGGTGGGGGAGGGAGGGAGGGTGGGAGAGGGTTTTTTATTGATTAATCAGTAGATAAGAACTGCTTTAGGTGAAGGGAAAGACAACACTCAATACATGGAAGGTCAGCTCAATTGGACTGGACCAAAAGCAAAGAAGTTTCCGGGATAAAATGAATGCTTCAAAGGTCAGCGGAGCAAGCGCGGGGGTCTGGGGAGCATGGTTTGCGGGGACTTCTAAGTCAATTGGCAAAATAATTCTATTATGAAATCATTCTGCATCCCACTTTGAAATGTGGCGTCTGGGGTCTTAAATGCTAACAAGCAGCCATCTAAGATGCAGCAATTGGTCTCAACCCACCTGGAGCAAAGGAAAATGAAGAACACCAAGCCCACATGACAACTAAGAGCCCAAGAGACAGAAAGGGCCACATGAACCAGAGACCTACATCATCCTGAGACCAGAAGAACTAGTTGGTGCCCGGCCACAATCGATGACTGCCCTGACAGGGAGCTCAGCAGAGGACCCCTGAGGGAGCAGGAGATCAGTGGGATGCAGACCCCAAATTCTCATAACAAGACCAAACTTAATGGTCTGACTGAGACTGGAGGAATCCCGGCGGCCATGCTCCCCAGACCTTCAGTTGACACAGGACAGGAACCATCCCCGAAGACAACTCATCAGAAATGAAAGGGACTGGTCAGCGGGTGGGAGAGAGATGCTGATGAAGAGTGAGCTAATTATATCAGGTGGACACTTGAGATTGTGTTGGCAACTCTTGCCTGGAGGGGGGATGGGAGGATAGAGAGAGAGGGAAGCCGGCAAAATTGTCAAGAAAGGAGAGACTGAAAGGGCTGACTCAAGACGGGGAGAGTAAGTGGGAGTAGGGAGTGAGATGTATGTAAACTTATATGTGACAGACTGATTGGATTTGTAAACGTTCACTTGAAGCTTAATAAAAGTTATTATAAAAAAAAATAAATAAAAAAAAATAATAATAATAAAAAAAAAAAAATGGGTTGACATTTTTTCTCAGATTTTCAAAAGCATCATTCTATTGTTCTCTAATAAGCAATAGATATAGATACAAGTCTGTGAAAAATCCGATTGTTGTTCCTTTGTAGAAAATCTTCATATGCCCCCCCCCCATAGAAAGCTTTTGAAATTTAAATTGGTTTTTTGTGGGTTGTAATTTCACTATGTTTCTAGGAGTGAATGTGTTTTCACTTATCCTGTAAGTAAAGTCAACATATTTATTTAGTCTGATAATTCTTATATATCATTATTGTTGTCGTTGTTAGTTGCTATTAAGTCAATTCCTACCCAAGGTGACCCCATGTGTGTGGAGTAGAACTGCTCCATAGGGTTTTCAAGGCTGTGACCTTTCCAAAGCAGATCAACAGGACTGTCTTACAAGGTGCCTCTAGATGGGTTCAAACCATCAACCTTTTGGTTAGCAGTTGAGCACTTAACGATTTGCACCACCCAGGGGCTCCTAAACCCAAAAGCTAAACCTGTTGCCATCAAGTTGATTCCTACTCCTAGCAACCCTGTAGGGCAGAGTAGAACTACTCGATAGGATGTCCAAGTCTGAAACCTTTATGGAAGCAGATTGCCACATCTTTCACACACCAGTGACTCTACATATCTTTTGTGGGAAATCTTCCCTGTTAAATCTTCATGTAAAGTGTCCCATTTTCTCTATTCTCTTCTCCTGGAATTCTTATAATTATGTTGGATCTTCTTTTTCCATTATCCATGCCTCAAATTTCTGTTTTATATTTTCAATCTTTATCTCTTTCTACTACATTCTGACTGATTTCCTCAGGTCTAAATTAACTAACTCTTTCTTCATTTGAATCTAGCCTTATGTTTAACCTCTCCATTGAAATTTTTAAGCAAAGACTATATTTTTCAGTTTTTTATCATCTAAATGGTTCTTTTTCAAATTCTCTTTTGTTCCCAAACCCTTTGCATTTCCATCATCTTTTGACTCTATGATTTACATGAAAGTCTCTTGAGTTTGTTTTTTGACCTCTAGCTTGGGAGGTATAAATTCTCCCAGGTGTTGCATCTCATGACTCCTCTAAAGGTGGTTTGTTTTCTCACAAGGTGTTTTATCTCATTGTGAACTTATCCCTGCAGAATGAATTCAGGATTGCTTCTGCTTGAGAACCAAGAATCAAAGGCCCCAGCTTGGATATCCTTCTACTCTGCAATTAGCATGAATCCTGCTCTACTGCTGTCCAGGGTTTATGGGGTTTCTTGTCTCTCACAGGTAGCTCTTTTTTCCACCTTAACTCTCGAAATTGACAGGCTTCTTTGCTGCTTTCCTGGCCTGAGTAGAGGTCAAGCTGTTTTTGTCCTTATTTTACATACAGTCTGAGCTCTTGTGACTTTAAGTTTATAAAGGAAGTTCAGTTCCAAGTACCCCAATTTCACAAGACCTGAACCTGGCACTTTTCTTTCTGCTTCAGCAAAACAGCTCCCCTCTCTGCACCACCCCCCCCCCACCATGCACACACACATTCATCTCGGAAAGGAATGCACTGATTGAATCCATGAGAGGAATCCATGGACACATCACTTTTGAACTCCACTGATTTTCATTTGACACTTGATTTCTAGCTCTGAAGAGTTTCCTTTGTTTTTTAAAACTTCAATTCCTATTTTGTATTTAACTTTTTTCAGTATGTGTGTATATTTCATCCAAAATGTGTTCGATGAGGTTTGACGAGGTGATCCCCACATCAATTCAGTCTAAAATATTAACTGGAAGAGCCCTTGTAGTTTCTCGTTGGATTCATATAGCTGGTGATTATCATAGTTGACTGCCTTGAGTAGAAAAAATTTCTACTTTCACTTTTAATTGTTAATTCTAATCCTTTAGCAATTTCAGCATTTAGGGCTCTGATTACTAAGGACCAATCTTTTTTACTCTGGGAAGAATTATAACTCCTTAAGAAATCTGGGATAGCCTTCTTTCATAAAATCATCTTCAACATAAAAAGGTTTTATTATATGAATAAAGGAATATATGAATGAACATTTCATTTGTTTCCCAAATATCAGGACCTAAAATTGATTCTTTAGAGATTCAGTTCCCCACTAGAGGAAGGATAAGGTTTGAACTCAGTTTTATTTGCCATCTTCTTGTTTTTCTCTCTTCCGCACACTAAAATACCTTGCTATATATATACTTGTATTGATATTATCCAGTTCTTACAAATTTCCTATGGATTTCAGCCTGCATACTTTAATGCTCAGTGTTCAAATTCTTTTGTCAAAAGGCACTCATCCTTATACTTTTTGGCTTTATCGACTATTCTTTTGGGAAACCCTGATGGCGTAGTGGTTAAGTGCTACGGCTGCCAACCAAAGGGTCGGCAGTTCGAATCCACCAGCCGCTCCTTGGAAACTCTATGGGGCAGTTCTACTCTGTCCTATAGGGTCGCTATGAGTTGGAATCAACTCGACGGTACTGGGTTTGGTTTGGTTTTACTATTCTTTTGTTCCTTTATTGCATAGCATTTAGAGAGGAAGAATGAAAGGAAATGAAAACAAAGACACAAAATCTCCTGATTTTGATTGTGTTGGTCCATCAATGCAGGCAAGAACTCAGTGAAATCTAAAGAATAAGATATTCCAGAATTTTTTTTGTGTGTTTCCATTTTGAACTGATAATACATGAAGAATAAGTTGCTCAGAGTCATATATTTTATTTCTAGGAATATATTTTATTCTGTGTTCCATTCAACCAATAAAAGTAAGACTGATAATACCCATCATTTTCTCTTTTATAAAGCTATTCAA